>NC_089598.1:28984084-29086897 GCF_019320115.1 Miscanthus floridulus | reverse complement strand
CTTGTAAGAACAATGCTTGATACAACACACACCCCTGAAGCTCTATGGGTGGAAACAATCAACACCGCATGCTATGTATCCAACCGCCTATTCTTTCAAAAGTTCCTTGGCAAGACACCTTATGAATTGCTCAATGGGATGAAGCTAGACGTCTCCTTCTTTAGGGTGTTTGGTTGCAAATGCTATATCTACAAGATGCAGCAATACCTAGGGAAGTTTCAAAGATGTTGTTGTATTGGTTTTCTTGTTGGTTACTCATCAAAGTCCAAAGCATATAGAGTATTTAATCATGCCACCGGCTTGGTTGAAGAAACATATGATGTAGAATTTGATGAATCTAAGGGCTCCCAAGGAGCACATGAGAATCTTGATGATGTAGATAATGAACCATTGAGGGAGGCTATGAAGAATATTCTGGTTGGGGACATCAAGCCTAAAGATGATGTACAAGTGATTGATCCACCTTCTTCATGAAGTGTACCACAAGATGGTGAAAAGGATGGGAGAGTAGAAAATGAAGACACTCATGTCTCCCATGAACAAATGGTGGTACAAGCACAAGATGTTTATGCTCCACAACCTCCCCCTCAAGTGGTCCATAGAAGAAATACACCTCTACTTCAAGATCATCCACAAGATCTCATCATAGGGAGTCCATCAAAGGGTGTAATGACTCAATCTCAAAAACTTGCTTCATTTATTGCTCATCACTCTTTTGTCTCTTGTTTTGAGCCTACTAAGGTAGAAGAAGCTCTTCAACATCTAGATTGGATAAATGCCATGCATGAAGAGTTGAACAACTTTACTTGCAATGAAGTTTGGACTCTTGAAGAGCGGCCAAAAGGTGCAAGAGTTATTGGAACAAAGTGGGTGTTCCAAAACAAGCAAGATGATCAAGGTGTTGTTGTGAGGAACACGGCAAGACTAGTTGCAAAGGGGTTCTCTCAAGTTGAAGGTTTGGATTTTGGAGAGACCTTTGCCCTGGTTGCAAGATTAGAAGCCACCCATATCCTCCTTGCATATGCATCACATCATGAAATAAAACTTTATTAAATGGATGTGAAAAGTGCATTTTTAAATGGCTTTATTAATGAACTAGTCTATGTTGATCAACCTCCTGGGTTTAAAGACCCTAGATATCCTAATCATGTTTATAGGTTGTTCAAGGCATTATATGGGCTTAAGCAAGCCCCAAGAGCTTCGTATGAACGCCTTCGGGACTTCCTCATTGAGAAGGGCTTCATCATTGGGAAGGTCGACACCACACTATTCACCAAGAAGCTTGATGGGTATATCTTCATTTGTCAAGTGTATGTTGATGATATCATCTTTGGATCATCAAATGAAGATTCATACAAAGAATTTGGTGAATTGATGTCGAAAGAGTTCGAGATGTCAATGATCAGAGAGCTTACATTCTTTCTTGGTTTTCAAGTCAAGCAAATGAGAGAAGGGATTTTTATCTCTCAAGAGAAATATACTAATGATCTTCTCAAAAGATTCAAGATGGATGAATGTAAGCCAATCAAGACTCCAATGTCAACCAATGGACATCTCGACCTAGATGAGGGAGGTAACCCAGTTGATCAAACTCTCTACCACTCTATGATTGGTAGCTTGTTGTATTTGACCACATCTAGGCCCGACATCATGTTTAGTGTGTGTATGTGTGCTAGGTTTCAAGCTAATCCTAAGGAAACTCATTTAATTGCCGTAAAAAGAATCCTTATGTATCTTAAGCACACACCAAGCATTGGCCTTTGGCATCTCAAAGGAGCTATATTTGAATTAGTTGGCTATTCCGATTCGGATTATGCCGGATGCAAAGTTGATAGAAAGAGCACATCCGGAGGGTGCCATTTACTTGGTAGATCACTTGTGTCTTGGTCCTCTAAGAAATAAAATAGTGTGGCTTTGTCCACTGCCGAAGTGGAATACATTGCCGCGGGTGCTTGTTGTGCACAAATACTTTACATGAAGCAAACTTTGCTAGACTATGGTGTAGTTCTAGATAAAGTACCTCTTTTGTGCGACAATGAAAGTGCGGTAAAACTTGCAAATAATTCGGTTCAACACTCTCGCACCAAGCACATAGATATCCGCCATCACTTTCTTAGAGATCATGTTGCTAAAAATGATATATCACTAGAAGGTATAAGGACCGAGGATCAATTGGTGGATATCTTCACTAAACCGCTAGATGAGGCAACATTTTGTAGATTGCGGAATGAGCTCAATGTGCTTGATTTTAGTAACTTCACAAAAAATTGAGCTTGTGTTGTCCCTTGCATTGCATTGTAATATACAACATGTTTAATGTTTTATAATGCATATAGGGCTTGTCTAACATGGTTAACATAACCGCCGAAAAGCGTGTGAAGAAGCTTAACCTTGGATCAAACTTGACAAGCAACTAGATTTACTTTCAAGTATTGTATTGTATATGCATGATTGTTGTTTGTCTTCAAATTGCCCTCTTATTGCCTATTTTCTTAAAAAGAATTATAGCCTAAGGCAAAATATTTTGAAAACTTGAGGGTTTGAGAGAGGTCACTCACATCAGTCCCAATTGGTGTTTATTTGGATCTTATTCATGTTGGGACTTGATTGGGAACAGGCAGCATGAAGGACTTTGAAGATTCGCTGAAGAAAGAGTGACCGGACGCTGCACCGGACTCTGATGTCCAGCGTCCGGTCAGTTCACAGGAGGTGAACAACTGTTGAGCAGGAGTGATCGGACGCTAAAATAGTATTTTCCCAACATCCGGTCAGAAGGAGCTTTAGTGTCCGGTCGATCATGAAGACGTCAAGGCTAGGTGACCGGACTCTGGTTGCGTCCGATCGGTGTCCACTGGATGCGTCCGGTCATGATTCCAAAGGAATTAGACCTCTCTGGAATCGACCGGACGCTAGGTGGCAGCATTCGGTCGCTGCCACCGGAGCGTCCGGTCAGTAGATTTTGTGCGGCTTACGATCTCTTTTCTCCTTTCCTTTTCAGTTGCGTCGGGGGACCCTATTTTATCTCAGCACCACACCATTTTTTATCCCTAACCGAGCCCTAATCCGCCACCATCGCCGAGCTCCTTGCCCTAGTCACCGCAGCTGCACCAGTCATGCCCTAGCCAGCTCCCCGCGCCACCAGAGCCACATTCTCATGCCACCCGAGCTCTGCGCCTCCTTGCCACCATAGTACCTCCCTCGCACCACCGCTGCTCTTAGCTGCACCGCTGTTCCCATGAGCCACCACACCTTCGCGCGCCATCATAGCCCGCGTGCCTCCCTGTGCTTGCACGCCGCCACCAGCCCCTCACCAGCGCCGCCACCTATAGCACCTCCCCACACCTCTCTGCTCCCCACTGCCGTGCTACCCTAAGTGTTGAGCCCCTATTCCTATGCCCTAGGTTTGGCACAGTGGACCCTCGGTCATTGATTCATCGCATCGCATTGCCGATCCTCACTGACCAGCAACCCTAGCTGATTCGGTGTCCCCCGATTCATTCCTCTTCTCGCCGTTTCACTGTTTCGATAGGTAGCAAGCCTCGCGTTTCAATTCCGTACCTAATTGCTTGCTCTATTAGGGTTTCATCTCTCTAGATGCATAATCTAAGTTATTTGTATATCCTATCTATTCCATTGTGCAGTGAGCCGGTTCTGTTGAGGTGTTAGTGACAGTTTTCAGTTAACTCGGGGCCAAGCTCGCGAGTACGGAACGAGGCTAAGCCTTGAAAGTGTCAGCGATAGTTGATCTTTGTCAAAGGCAGTTGTTTCTTTGTCAGGAGTAGTTGATTCATCTCAGATCTTTCATATGGCTAGTACAAAGAATGTCGGTGGTGGTCTCGATGATGAGGATCCGAGGCCTTGCCTCGCCAGCCTATAGAACCTAAAGGCAAGGCGACCAAGAAGTTGGCAGTCAGGAAGCGCAAATATCCAGATGTAGACATAGTGAGAGCTACCACAGTTGTAGAGGCCGTAGAGCATGCCGAGAGAGGAGGTGCTCACAGTGGAGTCCAGATTGCTGATCCACTTTCACCAGAGGCGATGGCTTCACTTTAGTGAGTTGACCGCCTTCATGGTGGTCTAGCTGGGACCCTCATGATTAGAGGACAGCGTGTTGCCATTGACGAGGTTCAGCCTCAGGGAGAGCCACAGCAGCAGCCTCACCCACACAATAGACTTAGGAGCCCTAGCTAGCTCAGCAGACTCAGGAGCCACAGCTAGCACAGCAGTCTCAGGAGGGTGAGTAGGTCCAGAAGGCCGAGGAGACAGAGCTAGCACCATAGCCATAGTTACGCCACTTTGGTCATACTCATGTCCCAGTTTCACCAAGGCTAGTCACTCAGCGGAGGGGTTCTCATCCACTGCCTTGACCATAGGGTCCGCCTCTAGTGACCCACCTTGACCTAAGGCCCACCACAGCCAAGCAGGTGTGGCATTTGAGGTTCGTTAACTTTAAGGTGTGGTTTCCACCCAGGAAGGATGAGAGAGCATCAGATGTATTCTATATACCCCTGCAGGAGGATTTCTACAATGCCTATCTGAACAGTGGAGCAGTCTTCAGACCACAGAGAGTGTGCAACATTGAGTCTATTATTGCAGCAGTTGGAGAGCACATTCGCCCCTACCTTGCATATCTGCCGGGGCTCACAGATCTGATTGGACGGACCAGATTATATGTTCTATCTTGGGTTCATCAGTTCTATGCATCTCTCTAGATTGACCCCCACCATAAGTTTATTCACTTTGCATTCGATGGCAGAGACTATCGATTGATGAGCACCAGGGTTAGGGAGATTCTTAGGCTTCAGGAGCAGCCAGTCAGGCTCCATGAGGTGTGCTATGGACAGACTGCACCCCCAGACATCCTCATGGTGGCATGGTACCCCCTACAGACTTGGTACATCACTACTTCACATAGCCCTTTGGCGAGGGGTTGAGGAGGAACCCCGGTGATCTCACGCCCACTGCTCACGTGCTTGAGGCTGTTATGAGGAGGACTTTACTCCCGAGGATGGGATACAGAGAGGGATTGACTCGGATTTAGCTATGGCTTCTCAACTCTCTGATGCAGTAGATAGTCTTTGACATCTAGGATCTCCTTCTATCAGATATGGAGGACACTATAGCTAAGGGCTTTAGAGGTCATAGACAGCTACCCTATGCTCACTAGGTCACATTCCTTATCCATAGAGCTATTTCTGTTAAGTCGCCTAAGATGATTGCTGAGTACAGTGATGCCACGACAGAGTTCCCTGCTTATAACCTATCTCAGATGATCCGCCACAGTATACCACAGGCATCGAGTCAGTCACACCATTATCTAGAGATGCTAGAGACTGTAGCCTAGCAGGATGATATTATCAGGGGTATTGCAGCTATAGAGGAGGAGGAGCTTGCTCAACAAGAGGGGTTGATCACTAGCAAGCCTAGTGATAGTTCTAATGATGACTACCAGCCCATTCCATAGATGCCTCCACGACGACATCATGCTGAGGCCGGTAGCTCTAGTTCTATGCCACCTACCCCGTAGATTGACCCTGCTCTTCTAGCTATACTTGAGCAAACAAGGCAGGACCAGGCTAGACAGGCTTAGGAGACAGCTGCTACAGTTGCATAGTTCTAGACTCGACAGGATGAGTTCCAGCGCCAGTAGCTAGTCATTCAGCAGCAGACATAAGCACTACAGCAGCAACAGTAGCAGATCCTGATGTAGCAGTAGCTTCTCAGGTTCATGCAGCATGTAGTGTAGGCATTGGGGCCCCACCGCCATAGGCTTTGCCCTAGCTTGGTTAGCTTGCTACCACTTCGATGACTCCAGCATTACAGCCTAGTGGGCTTTAGAGTCAGGGACAGCCACCAGCATAGTACGCTTCATCGATAGAGCTAGTGTCCTAGTGGTTCGCTTCGCAGTGGTAGCCCCATAGTTCACTCCACTTCAGACGGGCTTCACACCAGCATAGATGTCGTCGTTGCTTGAGCCAGACACTTCAGTCTCCAGGAGTCTTGGAGCCTCCTTTAGTGAGTTGATAGGGCAGCCCACTCCTCCATACCTACATGTTCTAGGTCCTTCTATGGCTGCACCTATCACAGCGATGACAGAGATGCTCCGCTCCTCAGTGGCATCATCAGAGCCGGCTGCTTTAGTTATACTAGCTCAGCCTACAGCAGCACCAGTTCCTGATCTAACCCAGACTGCTTTAGCATCACTACCAGCTATAGAGGGTCTGACAGCCCAGAGCTTAGGATCAGACGATGATGGCACCTAGTTCCACCTCGCTCCTCGTACCTCAGCGCTCGGCTCATCCGCTGCAGCCCTACCGATAGACCCGTAGGTTTTGGTGTTTGACGCCAAAGGGGGAGAGGGTTTGAGTATGTTAGGCTTAGGGAGAGCTACTTATCTAGGGGGAGCTTAGTTATTATATTAGCTTATCTATTTATATTTGGAGTTTCTATTTATGAGATTTGTGTGTGTGATACATTATGCATTCATGTTTACTACCATATCTATGTGATAGTGATATCTACGTGATCATGATATATGACATGTGTGCTCTCTACTTTGAATTCTTTATATGTCATATCACTTGTGTTTTCCTCATTTGCCCTAGCTTCCGTGCTTTACTCCGAAGCAAAAGAGCTTTATTACTTGTACTCATGCTTATTTCAAATCTTTTGAGTACATCATGATGGCTTGGGTCATATAAGCTTGCCTAACACTTTTGTTCTTATTGCCAAAAGCTTATATGAACCAAGCATGTTAAAAACCTCATCTCTTTCACATACTCGAGGTAGTATTATCATCAATCACCAAAACAGGGGAGATTAAAAGCATCTAGGCCCCTAGTTGGGTTTCGGTGATTAATGACAATACGTGATTACTGTGACTAACGTGTGTTTTGCAAAAACAATTGAGTTAGGTCATGGTAATGGAGATCGATTGGGCAATCAAAGTTGTCATGCCCCTATGATGAAAATTGTTTCAGTTTTCAAAGGATGGACGACAAGGTTAAGGATGGACTAGTTCTAAGTGTTGATTAGAGTTGGAGAGACACTTAGAGTAGTTTAGGACTTTGTTTTTCCTTTAGTCATACTATTAAGAGGGGTATGAATGGGTAGCTTGACCTAGGTGAGTCTAGTGAGTTAGGTGTGGTGCACACTTATTAAAACTAGCACTAGGTAGCTCTAAAACAACCCTATGATCCAATGGAGCAAACTTCATTCACATATGTTCGAAAGTTGGAAGTGAATTGAGGGTCAAATGCTGACTGGGCGCTGGCTCCGGTGTGACCAGACGCTGGCTCAGGGTCCGGTTAGTTTATTTGACCAAGGTGAAAGTGTCTAGAAGTGACCGGACGCTGCGAGGTCATGGTACCGGACGCTGAGGGCCAGCGTCTGGTTGACTCCAGTATGGTCCCAAAGAGGGAGAATTCTAATCGGACACGTCCGGTCAATGCTGACCGGACGCTGATCAGGTTCTGGTTACTGTGGGGATATTAACCCCTATACCCTTACGGCTAGGCTTGGGCCAGCTCGGACTAGGGGGTCGGGCCCACTAGAAGACGACATGTGGCCCAACCAATCTGCTTGGAGTCCCGCGCAAGGAATCAAGGCAGACTTGGAGATCAAGCAAGATCCTGGTCGGTTAGAATAGGAATCCTTATCCGGCCACCTATGGCAATTGTAACTGGTTAGGATTAGTTTCTAGATCTGTAACCCTGTCCCCTAGACTATATAAGGCGAGCAGGGGACCCCACTCAAAAACATCTCTCATTGACATACAGCAATACAATTAGACGCAGGACGTAGGTATTACGCCTTCACGGCGGCCGAACCTAGATAAAACCTTGTGTCTGTCTTGCATCACCATCTTGTTTGTAGCTTGTGCATCTGTCTGCCGATAATCTACTACCTTGGGCATACCCCTAGGTAGACTGCTAACCATATTTCATCGATAGTGGCGCGCCAGGTAGGGGGTGTGTGTACTGCTCTCCAGACGAACAAGATGGTCATCATCCCCGGTTCCATGGCTACACCGAATGGCCTTATGTTCACCATCGGCCAGATCACCTGGACCACTATCTCTGACAACTTCATCGCCATGACCATGGAGGAGGTGCGGATTCAATCTATGTCGACCACTGCTTCACCTACATCGGCTATGGCTCTGACCACGGTGGATCTAGCTCCAGCCACATCAGCATCATCTTCAGCCACACCGACAACCCGTCATCCACTTCCTTGCTACAAAGGCAGGCAGATCGACAACACTGACCTGCTCGACTCCATCGATCGGGTCAGCACCAAGCTTGCTAAAATCCTAGCTCTGGTAAGTTCGATTCAAAATCAACCTAATGAGCAGGTAACCAGTACCCACAACAGATCTACCCGACCAGCTCAGGCCAGTCGTCCTGCACGACTCAGCACGGATCTCACGGTCACGTCTACTCCTGAAGGGTGCTCCGTTCGTCGCCGACCAGCCCCATGACGGGTCTCCAGCTCTCCGAGTGTGAAGCCTCGATGGAGAATTACCAGGCTCAGCCCTACAGCCTACGCAACTTCATCAACATGGTCCGGATTGAGGAGTATCAAGAAGGATCGGTCCACACAGTTCAAGAGGGCGGCTCAAGCTCCCCGTCCGGCATCGCATCTAATGGCTCCATCCACACCGAGCTCTATCATCATGACAATGAAGGAGTTGAATATGATCTAGATATCCTAGACCACGCCCTAGGGTTCCCACGATTCCCATCCTTCCCACCAAGGTGAGGAGACTTGATCAACATTGTCAGTAATGATGAACCACTGGCGGTTGGTGAAACAGAACAAGAAAGGCTAGCACGCGAAGCACACAATATTGACCGGTTTAATCATAGACAAGCCGAAGCCGAGGCAAAAGAGGAGGCATGACGCACAAGGTTCTAGCCACGTGATCTCAACAACGCCTTTGATAGGGTAGGGGAAAAGCAGGTCTTCAGGACTCCAAGCACCAACGTAGTTGTTGCCATGGTGACATTGCAACGACTACCCAATACCCCGAAAATCTAGGCAATTCATGATGATGTACAAGCCTACCTGACGGCTGCTATAGCCTAGACCATAAAGATTGTAAACCAAGCCCGGGCTCCATCCATCTCAGTTGAATCAAGCCACAGTCGCCAGTACTCAAGTCGCCCACAGTCACCCAACCAATGTGGCTCGCGCAACAACGACCCATCAGACAACCGTTAAGGCAGAAATGATGGTCATGATGGTGGTCGGGATGACAACCGCCGCAACAACCGGGATGATAATCGATGAGACAATCGCGATAATCGCCGTGATAACCACGGTCGCAGGGTCAACCAGCGTGGCAATCAGGATCACCATGATGGCAATAATGATCTTCACCATTCCCTCGAAGAACACGATCTACACGATCGCATTAACCAAAGGGCCAATGATCGTGCATCCCATGAAAGCTATCGCCGTATGGAATATGATACTACCCACGGCCCTCTGAGTTTGAAGTAGTTTACTCCTCACCTTTGCTAAGTCATATGGCCCAAAAACTTCAAGCTCGAAAAACTCCAGAAGTACGACAGTAAGGAGAACCCTGAGTTATGGGTCATGCTCTATGAAATCGCGTGCAGATCAGCCATGGCTAATGAGCACGTCATGTCTAATTACTTTCCAGTCGCCGTCGGCCATGAAGGCCACCAATGGCTGGTCAGCTTGCTGGCGAACTACTTTGATTCTTGGCAAGAGCTCAAGTAAGCATTCATCGACAACTTCATTGCTACTTGCGAACAACCCGGCAACAAATATGATCTGTAGTGGATTTGAGATCGCAAAGATGAGCCACTGCGCAAGTACATCCGACGCTTCTCGGAGATGCGCATCAAGGTCTCGTCAATCTTTGACAATGAGGAAATTGAAGCTTTCATCACTGGTCTCTGCTTCCATGATGCCCTAAGGGACAAGCTCCTTCGTAAAAGACCTGAATTAGTCATAGCGCTCCTAGCCACTGCTAAAAAATATGTGGATGCCGATGATGCTAAAAAGATAATCATTGAAGAAGCAGCAAGGGTTCCATGCTCCGACCACCCCCCACACCGCGACGACTACCGCAGCAACCATGGTCGGAACGACAATTTTGATCATCGCAACCAGCACAACGATTCCCGTGACCAGCGTAATTAGCGGCGTAATCGCCGTGACGATTACAGGGGCAAGCATGCTCAGGAAGATGACGGCAAAGTGAACACCATTAAAAAAGGTGGTGGACATCGCAACTACGAAGAAGACTACGCCAAAGCATTGAAAGGACCCTACCAGCTCCATCCCAAGTCAAACCATACCATGGAGAATTATCGTGTTCTCAAATCTATCTACACGCGCCAATAGGCTCCGGATACATCCGACAAGCCTAACGACGTAGGGGAGCAGCGTAACGAGAACAATGATGATGAAGACGTAGATCCCCATCACAAGTACGTCAAGCCAACCGACTGCATCCACACCATCATTGGGGGCAAAGTGTCCATCGAGACCAAATGAGAACGCAAGCTGCTCGCCCGCGCTTGCTTGAATGTGGCCAACACCGACAACCTCATCGCCGATCCATGGCTCCCTCCTTGGTCTCACCATGAGATCTCCTTCAGCAGAAAGGACCAATGGGCTGTAATACCTGAGCCACGGTGTTTTCCTCTGTTTCTTGATCCTTGTATCAACAAGGTTCAGTTCGATAGAGTGCTGATTGATGGCGGCAGTTCCATTGATATACCGTTCAAGAACAGTCTGCCAGCCCTGAAGATAACCCAGGCTGATCTCAAGCCATATGAGGCACAATTCTAGGGTGTTCTCCCTGAATAGAGCTCCACACCTCTCGGGCAGATCACGCTACCTATGCAATTTGGTACCCCAGACCACTTCCGCATCGACTACGTCAACTTCGTGGTTGCCGACTTCAAAGGCACCTACCATGCTATCCTTGGCCGACCAGCGCTCACCAAGTTCATGGTCATACCTCACTATAGGTATTTGGTGCTCAAGATGCCTACCGAGAAGGGGGTTCTAACTCTCAGGGGCAATGTATACGTAGCTTACACCTGCGAGGATGATAGCTTCAAAATAGCAAAGGCTCATGACCTCTCTATTCGCATGGCCGAGACCACGCTCGACGCTAAGAAGACCCCAGCCGACCACCTGGAGATCCTAGACCTCGAGGCCCCACACAAGAACATCAAGTCCAAAGAGCACAAAGCGATCCAGCTGGTCGACGGTGATCCCAGCAAAACGGCCCTTATCGGGGCCAACCTGGATTCTAAATAGGAAGACATGCTCGTTAGGTTCTTGAGGAGCAACGTGAGTGTGTTCACATGGAAACCCACTGACATGCCCAGTGTACCTCGGAACTTGATCGAGCACTCCTTAAATGTTGATGGCAAGGCCAAACCTATCAAGTAGAAGCTACGATGGTTCACTCACGACAAAAAGGAGGCTATTAGGGTAGAAGTTACATGGCTTTTGGCAGCCGGATTTATCAAAGAAGTGTATCATCCGGAGTGGTTAGCCAACCCGGTTCTTGTACGCAAAAAGAATAATGAATGGAGAATGTGTGTTGATTACACTAATCTCAACAAACACTGCCCTAAAGACCCCTTCGGCTTACCTCACATAGACAAGGTCGTAGATTCAACTGCCGGTTGCGAGTTGCTTTCCTTTCTCGATTGCTACTCTGGTTATCACCAGATCACTCTCAAAAAGGACGACCAGATCAAGACATCCTTCATCATGCCCTTCGGTGCCTACTGCTACACGACCATGTTGTTCAGGCTCAAGAACGCTGGGGCTACCTACCAACACGCCATACAGGCCTGCCTCAAAGATGAGATAAAAGACGACCTCGTCGAGGCTTATGTTGACGATGTAGTTGTTAAAACCAAGGAACCATACACCCTTGTTGACAACCTAGAATGTACCTTTGCAGCTCTTAACATATTCCAATGGAAATTAAACCCAAAGAAGTGCATCTTTGGTGTTTCATCTGGTATATTGCTTGGCAACGTCGTCAGTCACGATGGCATACGCCCTAACCCAGAGAAGGTAAAAGCTGTCTTGGATATGAAGCCGCCCAAAAAGGTGAAGGATGTTCAGAAGCTTACCGGATGCATGGCTGCCCTCAGTCGTTTCATATCAATATTAGATGAAAAAGGACTACCGTTTTTTAAGCTGCTCAAAGCATCCGAGAAGTTTGAGTGGTCGGAGGAAGCAGATGTTGTCTTTACATAGCTAAAACAATTCCTTACATCACCTCCGGTCCTCACTGCTCCTAGAGAAGACGAAACCCTCCTGCTTTACATTGCGGCAACTAATCGAGTGGTCTCCACTGCCATGGTGGTCGAGCGCGATGAGCCCAACCACGTCTACAAGGTACAGTGACCAATTTATTTTGTCAGTGAGGTGCTCAATGAATCCAAGGCCAGGTACCCATAGATTCAGAAACTAATCTATGCCATACTAATCACATCTCGAAAGTTGAAATACTACTTCGATGGATATCATGTGGTGGTCATGACTGAGTACCCTCTAGGAGACATCATTCACAACAAGGATGCAAATGGGCGCATCATCAAATGGGCAATGGAGCTATGCCCTTTCTCCTTGGAATTTGCAAGCCGTACTACAATCAAGTCTCAGGCACTTGTCGATTTCATCGTCGAGTGGACAGACTTAAGCACACCTGCCTCTCAGGGGCCTGCCAAGTATTGGAAGATGTACTTCGATGGCTCTCTTAACATCAACGGCACAGGAGCAGGAGTCCTTTTCGTATCACCATCCAAGGAGCAGCTCCGATATGTCCTCAAGATTTATTTCCTGGCGTCTAATAACGCCGCCGAGTACGAAGCATGCCTACACAGTCTACGCATTGCGGTCAAGCTCAGTGTCAAATGTCTCTATGTCTATGAAGACTCGGCTCTAGTCATCAACCAACTCAACAAGGACTGGGATACGACCAGCGAAAAGATGGACGCATACTGCAAAGCAATCAGAAAGCTAGAAGGCAAGTTCTATGGCATCGAATACACACATGTAGTCTAGGACAAAAACCAAGCAGCAGATGCGCTGTCAAAGTTAGGATCATCCTGAGCCAAAGTACCACATGGCATATTTGTTCAAGACCTGCTCACGCCCTCCATCAAAGAAGAGGATCCCATGGTCAACAAGCCCTAAGACCATCTATTGGTGGCTTCGGTTCCAGCATCAAACACCACCAAACCACTTCCAACCACTAAGGAGCTCGACTAGAGAGTACCTTTCATCAAATACCTAACAGATGGCAGTGGTTACACCAATCGGATAGAAAATAAACGCCTGATGCGTCGCAGTAAGCAGTATCTGCTCGTTGATGGCAAATTATGGCGCAAGAACACGAAGGAGGAAATCTTGATGAAGTGTATAACCCAGGAGGATGGCGAACATCTCCTAGACAAAATCCACTCTGGCTCCTGTGGCAATCAAGTGGCCTTAGGAACGCTAGTGGGCAATGAAACGACCTGATTTCCGTGAAGGGAAATCCATAGAGTCAAAGTGTATTATGACCATTATAGATCATATTACCCAAATTCTAGTCGAATACCACATCCATACAACGATAATATCAGAGTACATAAAGTGCGGAATTACATAAATTATTACATCGCCGCATTGGTGGAATCAAAGGTAGCATTCATCTAGAACAGCTTGGAGATAAGATCACCAAAACTTGAGTGTAGGAACGAACCCCTCAACCATCAAACTTCTCAGAGCTATACTCCTCAGTAGAACCTATGTGCCAAAATTTATCAGTACGATTTGTACTGGCCACTCCCACCCTATGAGCATTGCTTTATGGAAATTGGATGCAAGTTGGATATAATCAAAAGGAACCTATAAGGCTAGGGTTTCCTATGTATTAGCATATCAAGTATATAGTAGTAGTTGGTCAAGTTTTAACACCATTCTCACACACATTCCGCCCCATTTCTGTCCAGAGCCAGGTTTCGATCCTGGGATCGATATACCACCATCTCGATATCATCATCATACCATCACTCAGTCAACAGGCCAACTCCCTCTCGGCACAGTCTCAAGGCCCATAGCCCCTAGCTACGACTGACACTCTCTCACAGGGGAAGAAGAGAAAGACTCATCTCGCTATCTAGTTTAAGCGAAACCCAGGAAAGGTCCATAGCCGACTAGTCGGCATATGTATCGATCGATCAACCATACACTCTGCAAAGGTTTTACATAACCACAAAATCTACCTTCTTCGCTGATCATCATCAACTGGGCTAATTCCAGCCGGTTGCTAGCCTAGGATAATGCCACTCTACCATTCAGCCCTGGTACACCCTAAGTCTAGTCTGGGGTGGTTGAAATAGTGAGTCATGAGCCGGGTCCACAAGGTCTCCATGAAGTCTCGGAAGGGTGTGGGGGAAATCCTCCGCGCCCTGTACCTCCTTACACTGTTCGCTATCAACCTAGCAGTAGTGGCAATATCCTACCAAGTAGTCCAGTCGTCCCGCACCATATAGGGCGAGTGGTTTGTAAGGCTTCCCAGTGAATCTGAGTACTAGTAAGTCCTTAGGGATGACCAAGCCAGAATGTCTTCATTAGGGTTTCCATTTACCATGCCACCACAGCACCTCCACCTCGGGCTCCTCCCATCACAGGTTCACACCTAGGGCCACCTCATATCACCATTTACCCACCACAGGTATCCATTCCAGGGGTGCCTAGGTAGCACCTCACAGCAAGACTTGCCCTAGGCTCGTCGTATACTCCAACTTGGTTGACACAACCCTCACCCTCCACACACCCAAGTCACACACGCAGCACTCTCCCCATAGTCCAGATAACTCCAGTTTTCACCACGCATCAGTGTAGTTCAAGCATAGTAGAAGTAATAAGCAATGAAATGTAGCAGCAAGCGTGTGTCTAGCCTAATAGTAGGGTAAGCAGGGGTAAGGTTGCATCAAGGTAAAGGCCATCAAGTAAGGATATTACCATACAAGTCCTATCGTATTTTGATTATAACAATAAAGTAAAGCAATAGTAGCTCTATATTAGCCATGCGTAATAGGTGCTACGAGATTGGGTGGGATGTGGCACCTTTAGTGAAGTCGTCTCCATACTCCTCACGATACTCTCTGTTCTCGTTTGTCTGGTTCTCCTCTAAGTCTACAAATGATCGCATTATAGTTGTGTTAGTGACGTCTATAGAATAGCACAAAAAGCAATGAAAATTCAAAAGAGCTAAATGCACTCAAACATGGGTTCATTGCGTAGAGCTCAATTTTAGATGAATTTTGGTCCTAGTCTTGTATTTTTTTGAGTTCGTATGAATTAGTTATGAATTTCTGAAGTTTCAATCATTTCTGAAAATGGGAAAAGGCTGAATTAGTATCGTGCTGACATGTGTCATGCTCCTGTTGGTCCACGTGGCATGCTGACATTAGTATGATGTCAGCATGATGTCATCGTCTTGGCTCTGGTACTGACTGGTGGGGTCCCGCTGATGTCAGCAGCTGACGTCAACGTGACATCATCATGACGTCACCTCAGCTGTGTTTATCACTAACAGGTGGGTCCAGCGGCTCTGTGTCGCTGACTTGTGGGCCCGGTCAACGGTCAACTCAGGCCAGGTCCAAACTAGGCCGGTTGGGCCAGGATATGGGCTGAGCTTTGGCCTGCCACGTGGCGCGCACTAGTGCGGCCACATCGTCTTACTGGGCCACTAACGGGCTATGATCCACGGGTGCAGGTGCGGCGCGGTTCATGGTGAACCCACCTACGTTGGTCCATAGACCACAGAGCTGGTCTATGAAGGACTTGGTCCACTTACTCCTTTCTAGGGTTCGGTTCACGTGCACAACATGGTCATGGTCGGAGCTCGATGGAGCTGCTCGAGACATGGTCGATGTGGTCATGGTCGGAGCTTGGCAGAGCTGCTCGAGATGTGGTCGACATGGTCGTGGTCGGAGCTCGGTGGAGCTGCTCGGGACGTTGTCGATGTGGTCGTGGTTGGAGCTCGGCAAAGCTGCTTGGGACATGGTCGACGTGGTCGTGGTCGGAGCTTGGTGGAGCTGCTCGGGACGTGGTCGACGTGGCCGTGGTCAGAGCTCGGTGTGGCTCGCTTTCATCCTTGGATGGATGGGTACACGGCGAGTCATTGTCACAACGACGCTGCATTGTCATGGAAGACGTTGATGAAGAGAATTCCCATCAGGTTAGCCAAAAGATTAGCATGCACAGTGCACGGACGTGTGGCCGACGAGGGGAAAATCCCCTTCTCTTCCCCGACAGGGCTCCCACCGGTGGTGAGGTCACCGGCAAGCCCCCCGTGGCGGTGCTAGTGTTTGATTAGGGTAGGCAATAGTTTCCCCATGCCATGGCGACTGCGACAGTGGGGTCAGGGCGACGGCTAGGGCTTCCTAGGGCTCTGGCTGCGGTGAACGGCGATGTAGGTTCGTCATCGTGCATGGATAGGGCTGCAGTGGTAGCGAGAGCCTAGTTGGAGGAGCGTTTGTGCTCTACGGTGCTTCTATGGCCTTAGTGGGTGTGTTGAAGGAGCTCATGGTGCTCCCAGTGGCTCCAGCCATGGTGGTGGGGGCAAAACAGAGGCGGTGGCGCTCCGACAAGGCACGGTGCGGCAACACAGGGCTCTGGTGGGCTTCTTCCTTGGCTAAGGTGAGCGCGGTGTGTCTCTTGTCATGGTGGAGCCAGTTAGGGTGTCAATGTCGCCTTTACCGCAACGTAGAAGACACTGTGGTCTCACCATGGTTGTGCTCTCAGCCATGTTGAGCGTGCCCGTGCATGTGTGCTCCTACTTTGATGTACAATGTCATGGCTGGGGTCCTCCTTTTGGCTGATGGTAGCGTGCATGGCACATCCTGGGTCTTGGCAAGCATGGCCATGGTGGTCTCCCTAGCTAACCAGTTGGGCTAGGCCAGAGCTCGAAGCTTCAGCAAGGTTTCAATCATGGCAGTGCACATTCCATTTGGCTAGAGAGGTGGTCTCAGCAAGATGGCTCACCGCGGGGAGCTCGAAGGCGATGGTGGTGGTGCGGTGTCGATGGTTGAAAGGTCCTTGTTTGGTTTTGGTAATTGAGTGACAACCTAGGTGGACTAATTGTGTTTATGTGAGATACACAGGTGATTAGTCCATAGGTACATGTGTGTGAGCAACATATGCCATGAAGGTGAAAATGGCTTAGAGATGTTGCAAAGCTCACACATGTGATGATGAAGGAGCTTAAATGCACATGAGACATGACATTGAGTCATGTGATCAAGGTGGAGAAGATCAAGACAAGACTTGGCTTGATGGACCGGTTGCAAGCGTGAAGGGCAAGTCGAAGGCTTTGGAGTGATGGACCGCGTGGCGGTGAAGCTTGAGCAAGACTTGGCGCCGATGGACGATGGCAATGGTGAAGAGCAAGTAAAGTCAAGATCGATGAACCAATATGATCATGTGATGATATGAAGTGGATCATATCATTGTTGATTGTGTTGGTGCATGTGTTGCATCGACATTGAAGGAGATGGAATGGAATGCGCAAGGCAAAGGTATAACCTAGGGCATTTCATTTCACCGGTCATAGGTGTGTAGAGAAGTTTATGACCGGGTTTAGGATAGATGGCCGTACTATCAAGAGGGGCAAACTTGTTTGCATATCGGTCATCTAGTGCCACTCGAGTGATCTAACTTTGCATTGTCGCTAGGATCGAGTGGCGTGGTAAGTTGAGTGGCTAACATCCTTTGGGAAATGATTGTAAAAATGCTAACACACATACACATGGTGGTGTACACTTGGTGGTGTTGGCACATTTACAAAGGCGGTGGCGCTTTCGGGAAAATGGAATGTCTATTTTCTATTGCGCTGGATGCAAATTCTGGTGGTTAGCACATTGGAGCAAGGGTGAAGAAGTTAGAAGTGAAAACAAGTTGGTCACGAAGATGCTGGTGTCGGTCAACTGACCGGACACTGGATCTGAATGCACCGGATGCTGGAAAGCTGCGTCCGGTCAGGCTGACGTACGGTGACACAGTAGCTGAAGTGTGACCGAACGCTGGCTGCGTCCGATCACGTTCAACCGGACACGTCCGGTCATGCTCGGGAGCTTACTGGAAATGATCGGACGCTGAGGGCCCAGCGTCTGGTCAGTCGAATGCTGCTGTGTCCGGTCAGGTCAAGTGACCGTTGGAATTGGGACACGTGGTCGTCTGCGAGCGACCAGACGCTGAGGTCCAGCGTCCGATCAACACGACCGGAGCGTCCGGTCGGCCCAACCGTTGCCCAGTGAAGGGGTAACGGCTAGTTTTGCCCTTGGGGCTATAAATAGAAGTGGCCTTCGGCCATGGCTGGTGCTGAGCACCTCAAGGGACTTAGTGTCCATGCTTGTGAGTGCTTGGGAGCCCTCCATCACACATATACTTGATAGTGATCATTCGATTGTGTGAGTGAGCAATTCTAGTGCGATTGCATCATGAGGTTGCATCGAGTGGCACTAGGTGATCAAGTTGCAAGCCGGTGGTGCTTGTTACTCTTGGAGGTTGCCACCTCCTAGACGGCTTGGTGGTGGTCTCCGTCGAAGCGCGCAAGAAGCTTGTGCGGCGCTCCGGAGAAGTGCTTGTGAGGGGCATTGTGCTTGCCCCGCGGGAGCCGCGAAGAGCAACTCTAGTAAAGCGTGTCATTGAGCTACCCTCACTCAAGGGGTAGGTTCTTGCGGCGCCCGACGTGCGGGCTTAGCGGGTGATGCTAATTAGCCGCCGAACCACCAAGTGAGCGGTCGACACAACGGGGACTAGCGTGTTGGCAAACACGTGAACCTCGGAAGAAAAATCATCGTGTCAACCTTATTCTTTCCGTTGGTTTGCATCCCCGTTACACAAGTTTGCAATTACTTTTATACATATTAAGCTTGTGTAGTTGCTCTTGTAATTAGATAGCTTGTGTAGCTTGCTAATTACCTTCTTGCTTGTGTAGCATAGAAGTAGCTCCCTTGCATGGCTAATTTGGTTTTAGTAACCTTGTTAGTCACATTGCTTAGTTTGTGTAGCTAAGTATTTGCACTCTCTAATTAGGCATTGGTTGCCTTGTTATTGAGCATTGCTAGTGAGCATCGTTAGCTTTGTGCTTTTGCTTACTAGCATGTGTAGGAGCTTCCTTGTTGCTTAAAGTACTAGTGGCATAGGTTTGTGTAACCTTGCTCCTAGAATTGTTTAGGAGAGCTCTGTCGCAGAACCGACCAATTTATAAGAATACAAGTACAACGGCAATCCGCAAGCGGTCGCACTATCATACTTGAATCCATATAAACCCGGTAGTCCGTCGAGTACCACAACGGGTCTCGATAAACGATTTACAACAACCAAGATCGTACAGGATTCAACATACATGCCACATATTACATACGGTTCGCAGATACTTTTCATCATCAGAGTACGAATAAAAAGTTATTACAAACTGAGTTTGGTAAACAAAGCGGAAGCAAATAAGTTCGAAGATAAAGTTTCCAACATAGTTTGATACAGTGCCAAACCAGATCATGGTCCACAAAAGCAAAGATAGGAATTACTAAAAGAAGCCTGCCCAAGGCTTACTCCTCATCCACAGCGGGATAGAAGCAACTCTTGCAATAACCATGATACACAGTGCCATCTACAACAATGGGAAAATAAACCCTGAGTACGAGAAGGTACTCAGCTAGACTTACCCGTCATGAACCAGAAATAAAATAACTCCAAGGATTATGCAAGGCTGTAAAAGTGGACGTAACTTGACAACATTTTGCGAAAAAGGCAATTAACCGTTGTACAATTGTGATTCTTTTATCAAGTTAATTATAACTATCCATTTCTAGGTTAGCAACTATCCTATGCCAAACATGTGGTATATTATTTAGAATCATACAATAGTAACCATAGCAGGTATTGTAATTCCATATTCATTTGAACCATCATGTTTCATAATATAGTTGCTACGATGTTGGGACTAGCCAAGTTTCTCACTATCCGGGAGAGACGGCGATTCGAATCGATTTCAACCAGCTAGGAATTTATTCCTAACACAAACCCAGATCTATCAGCCACGATAGTCTTAGGTCACCTTTGGTACAACTCAGGTACACATTTCGCGGGTCCGTACCGCGCCGCACAATCTGGAACACCAGATGCCAGGATGCTCAGGCCAAGCCTGCCCTTGGGCTCAGTCTGATCGTTCCCCGGAAGGAGCGCACAACAGAACGGTTCCCGGCCTAAGTTGAATTACTCGGCTTCGCGGTCGGAACGAGTTATCCGGCCAGCTAAGTGAGAGGCATGCGTTCAATCTTGTCAGAAGCGCCAACAACGGTACGGTCCTTAATCGACATAGACGGGGATAAGTCCACACCCAAGACCTCCATGCCTTGTTGCTTCCCTATCGACCTCCCGTCCGGTCTCAATTTACTTTTACCACATGGTTCTGTTCCACGATAGCAGATATAGCCAACCATGCTCCGGTATCCACCTATATCTCGCAGGTGATAGGACATCACCTGACTTCTATCGGTCTAAGCATGGCTAAGCATATATATCCGATCCTAGACCTATACCGGTTAAAGGTGTAATATCTGGACAAGGAATGTACATGCATCAAGTGGTTTCATTCAACTCTTATAACCTAATGCATCAATCATAATTACGTAAGTAAACATTTGTAAATTACTGGGAGACTTATAATGCTCTGGGGCTTGCCTCGCAGAAAGGAAGTAGGGCGGTGGTCAGGACACTCCGGAAGCTCTTTCAGGGTTCTGCTCCACGCCTTCGGGAGCGGGGGCTTGCGGATTCTCCTGCGGGTTCCCTTCCTCTGCTTCTTCGAATTCCAGCAACGTGATCTCTTCCTCCGATCCTAGATGCATGAGTATGGTATGAGTATTACGAATGCATAATGTTAACAAGTGCATCGCGTTGTTTGAGTAGGTGCATATCTCTTCTCGATTACTACTTAACTATTTCTACAATGCATCGACTACACCATAACCAGCAGCTACTTGTTTCACTCATAACTAGAGTTCTACAAATTCAAAAACAGTGATCCTAGACTTTCTGGAAAGCTTATCAAATTCTCTACAACTTTGTTATTAACCATTTTTACAGTCTACACTAGTTTCAACATGTAACTCATTACACTCTAGAATCAGTCCAGAAACTACTTCACATGCAATATAAAGTAATAACACTTCTACTTCAGGTAATTATTCAAAATTTGACAACCTAGAACCTACCAACAGTGTAAGCATACCAAATACAGTTAAGATGATATAATGGTGAAGTCCAAACTATTTATTAAATTGCCTTTATTATTTTATTTTGATATCTAGGTTAAATAATAAATATATATCAAATGTGCTTAATAAATTCTCAAAATTTTACAGAGTCTTACTAATGCTATCAAAGGACTACTATAAAAATTTCATGTCATTTTACTAAGTAGAACATCCTATACAAAAATGATAAGGAAGCAAGGCTTGAAATAGCATAAATGGAAAATCCTATTGAAAAGTGTTAAGCAATAGATTTCTTATTTTTCCTAACATCCATATGGTACTAGTATCCCCTCCAACAAATTTCATGAATTTTGGACTCATAATTAATTTATAAAAATTCATGCAAGGATTAACTATTTATAAAAGGAAAATCTATAACTATAGATCTACACATGCACTAGTCCTCAAATTTTTACCCAAGCTCATGTACGACAAGGATAGCCTACCACAAAAATTTCATAATTTTTGGAGCACAGGAACTTTAGATATAAAATAAACAAGTTTGAATGCATTCAAAAGCACATTTCAATTCCTAATTTAAATTCCCAAAAATTTCTACTGTTGAACCCAAGAACATATTTTTCTTAAATACTACATTTCCTAAGCAACACAATCATATTTATTTCACAATTTTAGGAGCTACCAAACTAAAGATACAAAAATAACAAAACACATAAAAAACTAGATTCAAAATGAGTTAGCCTTCACTACTGCTGTCGCTGACAGGTGGGACCCGCTGGTCAGGGGACCCCACGCGTCAGTGACACGGAGCAGAGCAGCGGCGCTGCTGGGCACTGCGCGGCTGCGGCTCATCGACGACGAGCTTCGCCGGCGGTGAGGTCATCACGGTATGACCTACACGACTCGGCGAACCTACTGAACCGCAGGACCGGACCTATTGCCGACCCTAGAGCTATTGGCGGCGGCCATGGCGGAACGGCGGAGCTGGACCACGGCAAAATGCCGGTGTGGGCTATGGTGGTTTGACCTAAAGCTCGGACGAGCACCAGTGGGCTACAAGGAAGCTAGTGCGCGCGCTCTCGCGGCCGGAGGTGGTCGGGTTGGGCCTGGCCACGGCGACGGGGGGTGGCGGAGGAGCTCCGGTGAGGCGGTGTGCGGGGCTAGAGCTCACCGAGCTAGAACGGCGGGCACTGGCTGGCGCAGGGAGTCGCAGGGAAGACAGCGATGCAGTTGCGGTGATGGAGAAGCGGCTAGGCGAGGCTTGTGCCATCAACGATGACGGTGGCGCTGCGGGAGCTCGACGGCTGTGCTTGCGGGTGCTACGGATGGCGAAGGAGACCGAGGCGAAGTGAAAAAGGAGCGTGGTTGAGTGCGGGCGGTTGCTGGGGACTTGAAGGCGCGCGCCTGCCTGCCTTGGCCGCGCTAGACAGAGCGCCGGCGACGCGCGGCCAGCCGCGACGTCCACGCGGCGCGCGGACTCTGCCGGTGTCGGCCACTGACGCTCGCGATTCAGTTTCGTCAGTTAACTGAAAGGGGCGCCTGACAGCCGGTTTTGGCGATGACTTAACTTCCAATCCGTGACGAATTAGCGCTAGGTTACTAAACCAACTTTGTAGACCTAAGTACCAGTTACAATTGTTGTTCAATGATCGAGTTCTAATTCTCACCCGAACTCAAGTTATAATGCCCTGAAGGTCAGCTTGTCAGGCTGTCAGTCAATCCATCACTTAGAAAATTTGTTAAGTGTTGAAAGCTGGGTTTTGCTGGTTTTTGTGGGACCCATTCAAGCATGTTAGAAGCTAAATTAGTCCATGACCCAAAAATAAAAGTTGTTCCTTAAGCCAAACACTACAACTTTGCTTTAGTGAACTCATCCATGCAAGGTCCCTAACACTTAGTTCAACTTTAGTCAAACTTGTCACTTTAAAATCATGATGCACATTCAAACCATGGCTAAATGACCAAACTAGCCCTAGCCCTAAATACCAAAGTTGTTCATGATGATACTCTAAGCATGTTAAAACAATTTGCAAGGTCATTTAAGCATTTCATGTAGTAGTCACTCATATAACTATTCAGGTCGACACATGAAATATCACTTAAATGCTTGATCAAGAAATGTGGCCTTCATGAACAAGGTTCCTTTTGTTATCCTAAGTATAGCTAAGGTGTTTTAGTGACCAACATTACCCACTTGCATTCATTTGTACATGATCATATGCATATGTTCTAAGAAACACGAGATAACAAGCAATGTTTCATAAGTTTCGATCAAATGTTTCAATTGTAAATGATGATTTATGAATGCTTGATGCTCATGCTTATGTTATGCAAGCCAAGTTATGCAAGGCTAACACCCGAGGTGTTACAGCGCTCTAACTAGCCCGGCACCTTTGTTGCATAATTGTTATCTTTGCAAGGTGCTAGTGAATATATATAGTGGGGTATAGTCTTGGCGAGATCGATAGTTTTAATTCCGCACTTGTATCGGTTAGCCGACGCGATTAAGTTTTAGAAACGACTATTCACCCCCCTCTAGTCGCCATCTCGACCCTTCAACGGTGTAGCAGAGCTGAGCTAGGATAGAGGTACTCACCGTCTTCTGCGCCAGCGGCTCCTCCCTTCTTGCTCCGGCAGCGGCATCCTTCTCCGCGCCTCTCCTTCTCCTCTCGTCCCTCGGCTTAGTGTGTTGGTGTGAACCGCACAGCGGCGGTGAGGTGTGGTGAGGTGCTAGGGTTCTGGGCTCCTCCTTTTATAGGCGAAGCTCCAGGCTTCTCCAATGGCGGTTGATCGGGCGACGGTGATGGGAGATGCGCATTAGACGGCTCATGGGCGCAGGGCAGTTGTCGTGGGGGTCGCGTGAGCGCTACGCCAAGGGGATAGGGTCATGCTCTTTGCATGACCCCGGGCCCATGCCTGCTGCTTCGGTCGGTTCCTGGTTGAGGGAGAGGTCGGCGTGGGGAGGAAGAAGTCCCTGTTGCTGGGGTGGCTAACGCATGGGGTCCGGTTGGTAGCGGGTATGGCTCGGGCACGTCACGACGCGGTGAAGCGGTATAGGCTGGCAGGTGGGACCCAGCGGTCAGCGTCTGTGCGCATGTGGGTGGCGAGGCAAAGCTAGGCCAGCTTCATGGGCCGCGTGCATGAGTGGGAGGGCAAACGGGCTTGGTCGGGCTGGCTCGCAAAGCTGAGCAGGCTTGGGCTGCTGTTGTTCCCTCTTCTTTCCTATTTCCTATTTCCTTTTCTTTTTCTATTTCTTTTTGTATTATGTTACACTTCTTTCATGTATATAAATCAAAGTGGCATATTTCTCCTTTGGTATAATGTCCCATGGTGATAAACATTGGTCATAGTATATATTGGGATATTAATCCCATGTTAGTACATTTATTTATAAACAAATATTTGTTAGCTTTTATTAATCAACTCATAAACCCAAATAATATCCAAATCACCATGTTGAATATAATGCAACTTGATGTATGCTAGGTGGTAAAATAAATTCAAGGTGATGAGGTGAGATACTTGTGCAAGTCATGTAGGTTTAGTTGGATTATGACTAATGCAACACTTAGGGTTAGCTCCTACAAATGTCACTCATCATCACATGGGGATTTGAAGAAAAAATTTTGTAGTTGGGATTTTTGGTGTGTAGATTTTTGGGTTGTTATAGTCCTACCCCCTTAACAGAATCTTGTCCCCGAGATTAATGCGTAACATAACCTTCAAAGAGATAAGGATATTGTAGCCGGAGGTCAGACTCTTTCTCCCATGTTGCTTCCCTCTCAGTGTGATTGCTCCATTGGACCTTGCACATAGGAATAGTTTTGCTTTGGGTTTCTTTGGTGTCTCTACCCAGAATTCTGATAGGATGCTCTTTATACTTGAGAGTGTTCTGAATGTCAAGTGTATCAGTCGGGATCACTTCATCGGGCACTCTCAAACACTTGCGTAGCTGGGATACATGAAACATGGGATGTATACCCGCCAATTCCTCAGGTAGCTCAACTTTGTAAGCGAGTTTTCCAATCCTCTTGCGTATCTTGTATGGCCCAACAAATCTAGGGGCGAGCTTGTCTTTCACATGGAATCTAACAGTTCCACGTAGCGGGGATACCTTGAGATAGATGAATTCTCCCACATTGAACTCAAGTTCTCTTCTTCTTTTGTCAGCATAGCTCTTATATCGACTTTGAGCAATTCTCAAATTCTCCTTCACTTGAGCAACTCCTTCTTTGGCATCTTGAATCTTAGCAGAGTCAAAGAATGATCTTTCCCCTAGTTGAGACCACATCAAAGGTGTCTTACAAGGTCTGCCATACAGTGCTTCAAACGGCGACATCTTGATACTGGCTTGGTAGCTGTTGTTGTAAGAGAACTCTGCATAGGGTAGGCATTTCTCCTAATCAAAGCCATAATTCAATACACTAGCGCGGAGCATGTCTTCTAAGATCTGATTTACTCGTTTAGTCTATCCATCTGTCTATGGGTGATAAGTAGTACTGAAATCAAGTTTGGTTCCAATGGACTTATGCAGGGCTTCCCAGAATCGGGACATAAACTGAGGACCACGATCAGATACAATACTAGAGGGAGCTCCATGCAGTCTGAGAATATGCTCAACATATAGATCTGCTAACTTTTCGGCATCGGTCTTGGTCTTAACTGGTACAAAGTGAGCAACCTTGGTCAAACAATCAACAATCACCCAAATGAAATCATTGCTTTTTTGTGAACGGGGCAATCCAACTATGAAATCCATGGATATGCTCTCCCATTTCCACTCGGGAACATCAAGAGGCTTTAACAATCCTGTAGGCCTTTGATGTTCAGCCTTGACTCTGTTACAGGTGTCACATCATGCCACATGTCCTGCAATGTCTGTCTTCATGCCTTTCCACCAAAAGTGTTTCTTCAAGTCTTGATACATCTTTGAACCTCCAGGGTGAATACAGTACTTAGAATCATGAGCTTCTAACAGAATTTCCTTGCGTAGTGCTGGATCCAAAGGTACACAGATTCTGTCCTTGAACCAGATGGTTCCTTGTTCATCTTCATGGTGGTTGGTCTTATAGCCTAGTTTCATCAGACCACGGAGATACCCAATTTCTTCACAATTTTTCTGAGCTTGACGGATGCGATCTGTGAGATCATACTATATGCGGAGCTCATTCAACAAGCCATGCAGTAGTATCTCAAGTTGGAAATCATCAATCTCTTCCTTGGGCTCAGGTGGTACGGATTCAATGATCAGAGTGTGACAGTAACTCTTGCGACTAAGAGCATCTATGACTATATTAGCTTTTCCCGGATGATAGTGAATTTCCAGGTCATAGTCTTTAATCAACTCTAGCCAACAGCATCGCCTCATATTCAAATCTCCTTGAGTGAAAAAGTACTTCAAGCTCTTGTGATTGGTGTAGATATCACACTTGTTGCCTATCAAGTAGTGCCTCTAAATCTTCAAAGCATGCACAACTGCTGCTAACTCAAGATCATGAGTAGGATAATGGTTCTCGTGTTCTTTCAACTATCGAGAAGCATAAGCTATCACTCTCCCACCTTGCATCAATACACAGCCAAGTCCTTGACGGGATGCATCACAA
This sequence comes from Miscanthus floridulus, assembly GCF_019320115.1. Classification (NCBI taxonomy): domain Eukaryota; kingdom Viridiplantae; phylum Streptophyta; class Magnoliopsida; order Poales; family Poaceae; genus Miscanthus; species Miscanthus floridulus. Next base: position 29,060,007 of record NC_089598.1, on the reverse strand, counting down.
TAGACCATGAAATCTTTGCTGATATCAGGCAATGCTAGCATAGGAGTTGTGGTAAGCTTCTATTTCAATTCCTAGAAGCTTTGCTCGCACTCGAGCATCCATTCAAACTCCTTGGTCTTCTTCAGAAGGTTGGTTATCAGACAGGCTATCTTGGAGAAGTTTTCATGAATCGGCGATAATATCTAGCCAATCCCAAGAAACTTCTAACTTCTGTCATATTATGGGGTTGATCCCACTCTTTCACAGCTTCAATCTTAGCTGGGTCAACTATGACACCTTCAACTGATAGTACATGGCCTAGGAAGGCAACTTCCTGTAGCCAAAATTTGCATTTGCTGAACTTTGTGTAGAGCTGATGTTAGGCTAGTTTCTCAAACATAGTTCTCAGATGATGTTCATATTCTTCAGCGATGGGTGAATAGACAAGGATGTCATCAATGAATACTACCACGAACTTATCTAGTTCATCCATGAAAACCTTATTCATTATGTTCATGAAGTATGCAGGAGCATTCGTGAGTCCAAAGGACACCACAGTGAACTCAAACTGCCCATACCTAGTCACGAAAGCTATCTTCAGGATGTCACTCTCTCAAATCTTCATCTGATGATAGCTAGATCTGAGATCAATCTTGGAGAAATACTTGGCACCTCTGAGTTGATCAAGCAAATCATCGATCCTTGGCAGGGGGTACTTGTTCTTGATGGTGACTGCATTCAAGTTCTGATAATCAATGCACATTCTCATTGAGCCATCCTTCTTTTTAACAAACAGAATAGGGGATCCCTAGGGTGAAGCACTGGGTCTGATATACCCCTTTGAGATGAGCTCATCAAGCTATTTCTTGAGCTTGGCTAGTTCATCAACTAACATGCGATAGGGTCTCTTGGTAATGGGTCCTGTTCCTGGCAAAAGATCAATGGTGAACTCTACATCATAGTCTGGTGGCATACCTAGTAATTCTTTAGGGAATACATTGGGATAGTCTTTGACCACAGGCACATCATGAACTGTCTTCTCCTCTTTTTGTGATTCTAAACTGGCTTTAAGGGCACATAGGATAGAAATGGACTTCTCGGACTAGGGTTCACATCTAATAACTTGGCCTGATGGGTGGGTCACTTGAACGTATCTAGATGAACATGATATAATACCTCAGTGAATGGTTAGCCAATCCATACCTAAGATGACATCTAGGCTCATGGAAGGTAATAGGGTTAGGTCGGCTTCAAAGATAAAACCCTCAATGGTAAGACTCACTCCCTTATAGATGTGGGTGCACTTTAGGTCTCCTAAAGGTGAGCCGGTGATGATAGGCTTTCCACGTGGGGTTATAGGTAGGTCATGCTCTCATGCAAACTTGGATGATATGTAAGAACAAGTTGCTCCAGAGTCAAATAGAACTAATGCAGTATTGCCATTAACTAAAAACATACCGTACACAATGTCAGGGGCAGCCTGTGCTTCCTCGGCATCTAGATGGTTGAGACATCCACGAGTAGTAGATCCCTTGAACTAAGACTTATGAGAGGCTGAGTTCTGAGGGCACTCAGTGGCTTTGTGACCTGGTTGGCCATAAGCGAAGTAGGTGAAAGGCGCACCGCCTGTAGGGGTTGGCGTGGGTGCCTTCCAGTTTCTAGTACTTGGTGTAGAGCAGTTCCGTGCTAGGCATTCATTCGTTGAGCGGGAACGGTTGGAATGGTCCTGAGTGTTGTGGTCCTAAGCATAACGGTCCCGGGTGTAATGATCCTAAGCAGGGCGGGAGTATTTGGTGGTGTAGCCTCCACCACCTCTACTCGATCTAGGGTTGTCATCCCTATTGTGGCAAGAGCGTTCCCTAGATGGTGCATCTCTATGGAACCTCTTACAATCACGGCCACGAAAGGACTCCACAGGCTTACACTTCCTCTCCCTGTACTCCTCTCCAGCTTCAGCATGGTCCTTCTTGATCTGGATGCAGCGATCCACTAGAGCACGCAGCGTGCTACTCTCAATACCGCCAAACTTCAACTTGATGTGCGGGTTAAGTCCCTTGTGGTAATAGTACAACTTCTCCTTCTCAGGGTTCACAACATAGGAAGGTGCATAGCATAGAAGGTTGGTGAAATGAGTAGTGTACTCAGTCACCCTGTCCTTTCCCATCTTGATGTTGCGGAACTCCTCGGCTTTGGCCTCCATGATACCCTTGGGAATGTGATACTCGGTTAATGCTTCAGCGAACTCATCCCACTAGATGTTGGCAGGGTCCTTATGGGAATCACTGAAACTATCCCACCAGGCATGTGCCGCACCTGTGAGCTAGTGTGTGGTAGCTCCAACACACTCATCATCAGTGAAGGTTGTGAGGTCGAGCTTCTTTTCCACCTCCTTGAGCCAGTCATCGGCTACAAGCGGGTTAGGGTCGGTGCCATCATAGGTAGGTGGCTTTAGCTTTAGAAATCCCTCTAGCTTCCTCTAGAAGTCATTCTGCTGACCTCCCTGGCGATGGTTTGCTCCATCAACTAGTGCTGCAAGAAGCTAGGTCTGTTGGGCCATCACCTCTGCCTGGGTCGGTGGTGGTGGTGGTGGAATGTTCTCCTCAGGCGACGGGGTATTCTCTAGGTTGAAGGGTATCCCTCCACGTCCATGGCCACGGCCATGGTTGCTGCCACCATGCCCCCCATTTGGTTCAACTGGTTTGGGGGTGGGCGCATGTCCACGGTTCATTAGGTGAGCAGATCGGCGGTTTGGCATCTGCAACACGGTTCATAGGAATTTTAGTGATTGTGCCATAAGTGCTTATAATTCTATATGATTACATGATTTTTGTGATTTAAAGAAAAACATTTATACTATCCAACACTCATTACAAAGAAGCAATAAGATCCATAAGATGCAATAAGATCCAAAACATTCATTACATGGGTTTTTTCACATAGCATCATCTCTAGTAGCTATACTTGGAGACTCGCGAGAATTGTTCTACACATAGTGTCTCATATTACATCTCATAAGGGGTACATCATGGGGTACAACTTATGGAAGCCACTGACATGACTCATGACCACGCAGGGTCATCTACTCTAACTCGTACACCGCAGCTAGGATACAACTATTCTCGATCTTGATCTCCTCATCAGACTTATGAAGTTGGGACACGTACTTCAAGGCCTCGACGAGCTCCTTAGTAGGCTTGGCTCTAGGTAGGGTAGGGCAGGCATCTAGGTTGAGACAAGTCAGGGCTAACTCAAACTCCTCTATCCTAGGCTTTGTCTTGCTGCGAATCTCCTTGGGTAGCTGATCCCACATACCCTTCATCTCCCTGAGGCGCTTCTTGTCAGACTTCTGCCAAGCCTACCAAGTCCTCTCACACTTGTCCTGTAGGTACTTGTTTTGCCTGAGTGCCTCGATTAGGTGACCCTAGTTGTGAACGGCCTTCTTCCTGAACTCCTCTAGCTCCTAAGTCATGGTCTTGTTCTGAGATTGGATTTTTAGCATATCAATCCCCTTGGACCTCTCTCTATCTCCTCTACGGATGAACTTAGCCTTCTTGTCATCCAACTCTCTCTGCAACTCCAAGACCTTGCTATCGAGGTAGCAGTTCCTATTGCCTAGGTCGGCGGCTTTGTCCTATAAGTTAGCGACCTCGGCTCTGTGGACTTCCTCATGACGATTGAGCTCGTCCTGTAGCTTGGCAACTATCTCAAGCAGACTAGCTCGCTCATGTGCTTCCTTCGAGTCTTGCTCTAGGTACTCCCATAGAAGGGCCTAGTCCTAACGTCTCCTCTACTTAAGCTGGGTCACATACCTGTCCTGCTCTAGTAGGTGGATAGCCGAGACGTGAAGGCATCTGTCCTCCTCGGCAAAGATAACTCTATCAGCTGCAAAACTCTACTCACTAGGGGTAAGGCTGAGGTCAAGGGCCTAGGGAAGTAGATAGAACTCTATCATCTTCAGGTGCTCATAGTGGTCCCTCATCACTCTTTGAAGTGCCTTGTGTGAGATAGCTCATAGTCCCTCCTCAACTGTGTCCTCTATAGTCAACTCAGTGAAAGCTAGGACTGAAGGTAAGGTAGTGCTAGCTGGAAACTCAACTGAGGTGACAACCGGTCCTTCAATTCCTCCTTCCTAAGCTGACTACCCAGTGCAGGTGACCTTGACAAGCTCATCAGGGACTCCTACCGTGACAAGAACTTGGCAGAGGGTCTGTGCAAATCCCCCGAGCTCATGTAGGTCGATGGTAAGCTTGGCGTGGTCCAGAGGTAGCGGACCCATAGGCAGCCATTCGATGTTCGTTGCCATCTGTAAGTTTTAAGGAAATAGGTGTTAACAGGTCAATAAATAGATAAGCCTTGCATAAAAGTAAATGCAGGGTCGGTATATAACCGAAAGAAGGGTTGTTCATGTCCTATTCTATCGTCCATTTCTAAGGGTTTCATCCTAGGGTCTAGTATGGCTCTGATACCAACTGAAATGACCTAATTTCCGTGAAGGAAAATCCATAGAGTTGAAGTGTATTATGACCATTGTAGATCATATTACCCAAATTTCAGTCGAATACCACATCCATACAATGATAATATCAGAGTACATAAAGTGCGGAATTACATAAATTATTACATCGCCGCATTGGCGGAATCAAAGGTAGCATTCATCCAGAACAGCTTGGAGATAAGATCACCAAAACTCGAGCGTAGGAACGAACCCCTCAACCATCAAACTCCTCAGAGCTATACTCCTCAGCAGAACCTATGTGCCAAAATTTATCAGTACGATTTGTACTGGCCACTCCCACCCTATGAGCATTGCTTTATGGAAATTAGATGCAAGATGGATATAATCAAAAGGAACCTATAAGGTTGGGGTTTCCTATGTATTAGCATATCAAGTATATAGTAGTAGTTGGTCAAGTTTTAACACCATTCTCACACACATTCCACCTCATTTTTGTCTAGAGCTAGGTTTCGATCCTAGGATCGATATACCACCATCTCCATATCATCATCATACCATCGCTCAGTCAATAGGCCAACTCCCTCTCAGCACTGTCTCAAGGCCCGTAGCCCCTAGCTACGACTAACACTCTCTCATGGGGGAAAAAGAGAAAGACTCATCTCGCTATCTAGTTTAAGTGAAACCCAGGAAAGGTCCATAGCCGACTAGTCGGCATATGTATCGATCGATCAACCATACACTCTGCAAAGGTTTTACATAACCACAAGATCTGCCTTCTTCACTGACCATCATCAACTAGGCTCATTCCGGCCGCTTGCTAGCCTAGGATAATGCCACTCTACCATTCAACCCTGGTACATCCCAAGTCTAGTCTAGGGTGGCTAAAACAGTGAGTCATGAGCTAGGTCCACAAGGTCTCCATGAAGTCTCAGAAGGGTGTGGGGGAAATTCTCCGCACCCCGTACCTCCTTACACTGTCCGCTATCAACCTAGCAGTAGTGGTAATATCCTACCAAGTAGTCCGGCCGTCTCGCACCATATAGGGCGAGTGGTTCATAAGGCTTCCTGGTGAATCTGAGTACTAGTAAGTCCTTAGGGATGACTAAGCCAGAATGTCTTCATTAGGGTTTCCATTTACCGTGCCACCATAGCACCTCCACCCTAGGCTCCTCCCATCACAGGTTCACACCCAGGGCCACCTCATATCACCATTTACCCACCATAGGTATCCATTCCAGGGGTGCCCAGGTAGCACCTCACAGCAAGACTTGCCCTAGGCTCGTCGTATACTCCAACTTGGTCGACACAACCTTCACCCTCCACACACCCAAGTCACACATGCAGCACTCTCCCCATAGTCCAAATAACTCCAGTTTCCACCACGCATCAGTGTAGTTCAAGCATAGTAGAAGTAATAAGCAATGAAATATAGCAGCAAGCGTGTGTCTAGCCTAATAGCAGGGTAAGCGGGGGTAAGGTTGCGTCAAGGTAAAGGCCATCAAGTAAGCATACTACCATGCAAGTCCTATCATAGTGTGATTATAACAATAAAGTAAAGCAATAGCAGCTCTATATTAGCCATGCGTAATAGGTGTTATGAGATTGGGTGGGATGTGGCACCTTTAGTGAAGTCGTCCCCTGTGGGGAATATACCCCTGGGTACCACAAGATGGTACATGGGCCGCACCATCCGAGGTGGCCCAGCCCGTAAGATCAAGGCGTACACATCAAGATTACAAGTTGTACTAGATATTGTAATAGTACCAAATTGGATACTTTATTTGTAACCTTGTCTCTTCGAAGTATATAAGGAGAGACAAGGGTCCCCTAGAGGACAAGTTAATCTGTATACATCTTAGTACAATACACCAAAGACACAGGACATAGGGTATTACGTCGACCAGATGGCCCGAACCTGTCTAAATCGCTGTCTCTGCGCCTTGTGTCACCATCTGGTTCCTGATTACACGCACCGTCTACCGACAATCTACCACCATGGGCACCCCCCTCGGTGGACTACCGACCATATTTCGTCGACAGTGGCACGCCAGGTAGGGGGTGTGCATGCTGATCTCATGGCGAACCAGATGGCGTACCTCAAGATCAATGTCGTTCACGGCAACTCATTCAGCTACGACGGCATCCCGAGCTTACCTAGAGAGGCTCAACATCGACACATGCTGTGACAACACTGTGGATGCCTCCTTCAACAACTTCTACACCAAAAATCCTATGAGAAGCAACGTCAACATGACTGTCGCCTCGGCTCCCTTCCGACCATGGGCACCCCCCTCGGTGGACTACCGACCATATTTTGTCGACATCCCCATACTCCTCACGGTACTCTCTATCCTTGTCCGTCTGGTTCTCCTCCGAGTCTGCAAATGATCGCATTATAGTCGCGTTAGCAACGTTTGTAGAATAGCACAAAAAGCAATGAAAATTTAAAAAGAGCCAAATGCACTCAAACATGGGTTCATTGCGTAGAGCTCGATTTTAGATGAATTTTGGTCCTGGTCTTGTATTTTTCTGAGTTCGTATGAATTAGTTATGAATTTCTAAAGTTTCAATCATTTCTGAAAATGGGAAAAGGCTGAATTAGTATCGTGCTGACATGTGTCACGCTCCTGTTGGTCCACGTGGCATGCTGACATTAGTATCACATCAGCATGACATCATTGTCTCAGCTCTGGTACTGACTGGTGGGGTCCTGCTGACGTCAGCAGCTGACGTCAGCGTGACATCATCATGATGTCACCTTAGCTGTGTTTATCACTGACAAGTGGGTCCAGTGGCTCTGTGTCGCTGACTTGTGGGCCCAGTCAATGGTTAGCTCAGGCCGGGTCCAAACTGGACCGGTTGGGCCTAGATACAGGCTAGGCTTTGGCCCGCCACGTGGCGCGTGTTGGTGCGGCCACGTTGTCTTACTAGGCCACTAACGGGCCGTGATCCACGGGCGCAGGTGCGGCACGGTCCATGGTGAACCCGCCTACGTTGGTCCATAGACCGCAGAGCTGGTCTATGAAGGACTTGGTCCACTTACTCCATCCTAGGGTTCAGTTCACGTGCACGACATGGTCGTGGTCGGAGCTCGATGGAGCTGCTCGGGACATGGTCGATGTGGTCATGGTTAGAGGTCGGCGGAGCTGCTCGAGATGTGGTTGATGTGGTCATGGTCGGAGCTCGGTGGAGCTGCTCGAGACATGGTCAATGTGGTCATGGTCGGAGCTCGGCGGAGCTGCTCGGGACATGGCCGACGTGGTCGTGGTCGAAGCTCGGTGTGGCTCTCTTTCATCCTTGGATGGATGGGTACACGGCGAGTCATTATCACAACGACACGGTGTCATCGTGGAAGATGTTGATGAAGAGAATTCCCATCAGGTTCACCGAAAGATCAGCACGCACAGTGCACGGACGTGTGGCTAGCGAGAGGAAAATCCCCTTCTCTTCCCCAATGGGGCTCCCACCGGCGGTGAGGCCACCGACGAGCCCCCCCACGGTGGCACTAGCATCTGATTAGGGTAGGCAATAGTTTCCCCATGCCATGGCGACTGTGATGGTGGGGTCGGGGCGATGACTAGGGCTTCCTAGGGCTCTAGCCACGGTGAACGGCGGCGTAGGTTCATCGGCGTGCATGGACAGGGCTGCAGTGGTAGCGAGAGCCTAGTTGGAGGAGCATGTGAGCTCCATGGTGCTTCTACGACCTCGGTGGGCATGTTGAAGGATCTCATGGTGCTCCTAGTGGCTCCAGCCATGGTGGTGGGGGCAAAATAGAGGCGGTGGCGCTCCGACGAGGTGCGGTGCGGCAACATAGGGCTCCGGTGGGCTTCTTCCTCGGCTAAGGTGAGCATGGTGTGTCTCTCATCATGGCGGAGCCAGTCGGGGTGTCAACGTTGCCTTTACCGCAACGTAGAAGACACGGTGGTCTCGCCATGGTTGTGCTCTCGACCATAGTGAGTGTGCCCGTGCATGTGCGCTCCTACTTCGATGTACAACGTCATGGCTGGGGTCCTCCTTTTGGCTGATGGCAGTGCGCACGGTGTGTCCTGGGTCTTGGCAAGCATGGCTATGGTGGTCTCCCTAGCTAACCAGTTGGGCTAGGCCAGAGCTCAAAGCTTCAGCAAGGTTTTGATCATGGTAGTGCACGTTCCATTTGGCTAGGGAGGTGGTCTCAGCAAGATGGCTCACCGCGGGGAGCTCAAAGGCGATGGTGGTGGTGCGGTGTCGATGGTGTAGCAGAGCCGAGCTGGGATAGAGGTACTCACTGTCTTCCGCGCCGGTGGCTCCTCCCTTCTTGCTCCGGCAGCGGCGTCCTTCTCTGCGCCTCTCCTTCTCCTCTCGTCCCTCGGCTTAGTGTGTTGGTGCAAACCACATGGTGACGGCAAGGTGTGGTGAGGTGCTAGGGTTCCGGGCTCCTTCATTTATAGGCGAAGCTCTAGGCTTCCCTAATGGCGGTTGATCGGGCGGCGGTGATGCGCGATGTGCATCAGACGGCTCATAGGCGCGGGGCAGTTGTCGTGGGGGTCGCATGAGCGCTACGCTAAGGGGACAAGGTCATGCTCTTTGCGTGACCCCGGGCCCGTGCCTGCTGCTCCGGTCGGTTCCCGGTCGAGGGAGAGGTCGGTGTGGGGAGGAAGAAGTCCCTGTTGCTGGGGTGGTTGACGCGTGGGGTCCGGTTGGCAGCGGGTACGGCTCAGGCATGTCGCGACGTGATGAAGCGGTACGGGCTGGTAGGTGGGACTCGGCGGTCGGTGTCTGCGCGCGCACGGGTGGCGAGGCGAAGCTAGGCCGGCTTCGTGGGCCGCGTGCACGAGTGGGAGGGCAAACGGGCTTGGCCGGGCTGGCTCGCAAAGCCAAGTAGGCCTAGGCTACTGCTGTTCCCTCTTCTTTCCTATTTCCTTTTCTTTTTCTATTTCTTTTTGTATTATGTTACACTTCTTTCATGTATATAAATCAAAGTGGCATATTTCTCCTTTGGTATAATGTCCCATGGTGATAAACATTGGTCATAGTATATGTTGGGATATTAATCCCATGTTAGTACATTTATTTATAAACAAATATTTGTTAGCTTTTATTAATCAACGCATAAACCCAAATAAAATCCAAATCACCATGTTGAATATAATGCAACTTGATGTATGCTAGGTGGTAAAATAAATTCAAGGTGATGAGGTGAGATACTTGTGCAAGTCATGTAGGTTTAGTTGGATTATGACTAATGCAACACTTAGGGTTAGCTCCTACAAATGTCACTCATCATCACTTGGAGATTTGAAGAAAAAATTTTGTAGTTGGAATTTTTGGTGTGTGGATTTTTGGGTTGTTACAGGCAAGGCTTTCCGAGCAGGGTTCTATTGGCCGTCAGCCATAGCCAATGCAGAGAGGCTAGTCCACCATTGTGAAGGTTGTTAGTTCTTCGCTAAGAGAATCCACGTACCAGCACACAAGATTCAGACTATACCAGCCGCTTGGCCCTTTGCATGCTGTGGACTAGATATGATCGGGCCTTTCAAACCGGCCCCTGGGAAATTTACATGCGTCTTTGTTCTGATCAACAAATTCTCTAAGTGGATAGAGTACATGCCCCTGGTCAAGGCTTCTTCAGAAAAGGCTGTCGTGTTCCTCGACCAAGTCATCCATCGCTTCGGCATACCCAATAGCATCATCACTGATCTGGGTACTCGATTCACCAGGAACGCTTTTTGGGACTTCTGCGATGAAAGGAGCATAGTAGTAAAATACGTCTCGGTGGCACACCCTAGAGCTAATGGACAGGTCGAGCGGGCAAATGGTATGATCCTAGACGCACTTAAGAAGAGGATGTACAGAGAAAATGACAAAGCTCCTAGAAGATGGCTCAAAGAGTTACCAGCCGTGGTCTGGGGTCTTAGAACCCAGCCCAGTCGTAATACCGGCGTATCACCATACTTTATGGTTTATGGTGCTGAGGCAGTGCTCCTAGCAGATATAGCCTTTAGATCAGCACGGGTAGAGAACTTCAATGAAGACAAGGCCAATGAAGTACGGGAGCTAGAAGTGAATAGTGCAGAAGAGAAGCGGCTTGATTCTTGTGTACGTACAGCCAAATACCTTGCTGTGTTGTGCAGGTACTACAATAAGAACGTCAAGGAGTGTTTCTTCATGGTTGGGGACCTAGTCCTAAAGTGGAAGATGAATCAGGCTGGCGTCCACAAACTTGCAACCCCATGGGAAGGGCCCTTCATGATCAAGGAGGTTACATGCCCAACATCTTATAGGTTAGCTCACCTAGACAGTACAGACATACCTAATTCATGGCACATCGACAAGCTTAGGCGTTTCTATGCTTAACTACTAAGATATGTACCCCTCTTGTACTTTCGATTTATTTCAATAAAGCTATTATGATTTCTCCAACCACTCTAATGTGTCACTTCGAAGTCTATTGTTATTCTAACTCAACCAGTTAAAACCGACCACCATTCCTTCTTGGGTTTTCGGAGCAGGCCCTATCTCTGATTCCTTCCAACACATGCACGGGACCCGCTCTCTATGCTACGGGTGATCAGCAGGTGCTCTCTAGTTTGACTTGTGTGTTTCTACGTGTGCACAAGCTATGCACCTTACACTCCGACCACAAGACAAACCAGGGCCATACAAACCTTCTAGGATGATGTGTCGACTAAACTGATACAACTAAATAGAACACCAACACGTTCTAACTTAGTTACATCAACATGATATCCGAGCTTAAACATGTTTTCTACAAAACAAACAAGCTTATGTTGATATACAGTTACGTTATTACAAGCTTGCCTGAAAAGGTCCAAGTTTACAATAACGCAACTACATCTTCTTCTATAGCTATAGCCTATATTATTGGTTGGTCAGGGCACGCGGCACCTGCTGCTCGCTGGGCCTGACATCGTGCAAGGGTCTCGGGGACTCTGGCACTGATCGAGCTGAAGAAGATGGCCCCGCCGATGCCTGGCTAGTCGAGATCATAGGCTTCACTGGTTGGCTTGAAAATGATGGCGCTCCCAGCTGACTTGTTGACAGCGTTCCTTATATGGGTGGTGTCGCACTTCCACATAGGTTAATATCGCCAATTATCTTCACCGACAAGTCCACCTAAGTCATCCATAGCTCCTCAGCCTTGTCTAGATCTACCTCCTTCGGGTATCCAGCCTCCAGGCACTTGAGATCGATCAAGGGGTAGTGAGCACGTACCATGCTTAGCACATGGGCGCCTGCGTACTCTCCCGCCTCCTTCACGAACTCCTAGAACCATCCCCATGCCCTTTGGCATCTCTCGATCAATCCTAGCTGCGGCGTCCTTGGCACATCTTCTGCTAGCGCCGGATCGATGAGGTTAAGGACTAGCAAAATGCCCTTTGCCACCTCCTGGCACCGGTTTCTCCAGGTGTCATGGTCCTTGGTGATCTCTTGGCATTACGCCTTCCAGCCATCACGGTCTTTCATTATGGCCTCTAGATGCTTCTTTGCATTGATTTTTATAACTGCAAACCGGACATGCTGTTAAGACGCAATACTATGCCAAACTACGGTAGGCAACAAAAATGAGCAAAGGTGGTTGGACAACTTACCTTTCAGTTCCTCTGTCATCTTGGTCATGTGGTCTCGAAGCTGCGACTGGTCTTGCGCTAGTTTTTTGTTGTCCTCATTTAGGCGATCACACTCCCCGACCACATGACTGTTCTCCTCTCGGAGACGGATCATTTCAGCTTCTAAGCATACACTACAGCTGTTACTACCAACAATGCAACAGCACTTGTCAGTAGTAGGTATGATAAAATGGCTACTTACTCGTTCTTTCCTGCTCTTTATTACTAAGCTAGATGATCAGGTTCTGGTTCTAGGACTCTTGCAATGTCTTTTCATGATTGGTGGCTTCAAATCGCTGGCGCAAGCGTTCCACCTCTGCTATCAGCTCCTTATTGCTTGCAGCGATCCCCTCGATCTGGTCGAAGCATCTCTTGCGGTACGTTGCGGTCTTCATTAAGTCCTGTGTGCAAATAGCTAAGTAAGATAGCTATGACTAGATAGTAAGATCAGGGGGTGAAGCGAAGCTTACCTGCACCTCCGTCACAAGCCGTTTTGTCGCTCATTCAACTTTCTTGGTTTCTTCATCCTCCAGGATTTCCTCATGGACAACCCATTGGTTGTTCCGCCAACACGACACATACACATGTTGTCGCTTGTCTTGCGGATGGCCCAGGACCTCCTCCACTTCATCCTCTTCAGGCTCTTCTTTGAGTCCTGGTGCTGGTCCGGCGTTAGCAGCATCTGTGATCACCACAGCCTTCCCACGGGCTACAACGTCGATAAATGTGGTATGTGCTCTCACCTCTGGCCACTGCTCCTCAGTCTTCTCTATTACCTTCGACGTTGAGGTGTTTCCCTCAGCAGGTTTAGCGCTCGGAGCACTCGTGCCTGGCTTGGCTATTCCCTCGACCACCTGATCGGTGACTGTTGTCTGACTGTTTGCTTGCTGAGGCCCCAATGGATCTTCTTCTATGGGTTCCTTGGTGGTTGGCTGCTGGGCAGTCTGCTCTGCACTTATTAGTGGTGCCACGCCACTTTTGGCTAGCTGGTCTAGACTTTCGGTGGATGCCGAGCTAGTACATCTGAGATAAGTTCAGAAACCAACCATATTAAATGCAAATTGCTAACTTATAATAAGGTTACAAATTCTTACATGTTGGAAGCGCGGAATGATGTGGAGAAGGCGCGTCTTTTTGGCCGTACTTGCTCCACATGCTGTGTGGGTGACTCCTGGTCTCTTTCTCCATCCAGCACTATCGCTGGGCCTTGGTGCTCGACCCCTCCATCGCTTGTCCTTCACGCTGCAGTGGTCGGTGGTGTGCTCGGTCGAGTTGTCGCTTCCGTCGCCGGTCGCGTTCCTTGCCTAGGTACTCTCGAGGTCGACCCGGCTGCGTCCTTCATCGTCGTTGGTGATGTGGGTCCCATAGGCCTAGAGAAGACACCTTGCTCCATCAACTCCAGTTGCTTCCTCCTCTTTTGAGGGACAAGTTGAAAGGTGTCTGCATCCTCTCCCTCCTCTACGTCATCGTCTGAACAGGCAAAAATCGTCTGTCGACGCTTCTAGGCTGGGTTCTCCTCACGCCCCCCCCCTCGGGCTCATTGATATTTAGTGCCCCCAGTGAGCAAGGTGGCTGCTGATCTCTTCTTCGACTGTTTGGGGGCAGCCGACCGCTTACCAGCAGCTAGGGCCGCTGCCTCCTCTCTAGCTCCAAGCACCGCCCAGTCGACATCTTCATCCTCGATCTCGACGCTGGTCTGGATGGTGGGACCAGCTCCTTGTGGCCACTCCACTCTAGGGGGTGGTGACACAAATACTGTCGCTCTATCCCGACCATTAACCTGGGTATCAAAAATGAGTGAACACAATAAGTTTCCACTTATCCTACCACAATATAAGACTATGGGTACAGGGCAAGATGAGTTACCTTTGGGGGAGGTCGGGCAAGCTTGAAAGCATGCTCGATGTCACTCAATCTAGCATAATTTGGATCGGCTAAGTTAAATAGCTCGCCAATTCTGGCTTTGACTTTGATTTTGTCAAGCACCCCCTGCCTCATCCTTGTTGGGTCCGCACTCCCTTGATACTCATAGCCAGGATGTACTCTCCTCTAGCAGGGCTGGATCCGTCGGCTGATGAAGCTCCTAATCACGCTTGGACCATCTAGTTTTTTCCATGGGATCATTCCAAATATTTCTAGAATATGTTCCAGGTGCTTGGGTTTCTCCGACCAGCTTGTCCTCTTCTCCGGAATGTAGCCCATGTCACACAGCATGATCGTGTTTGGCTCTTTGTGAATGTAGAACCATTTCTTGTACTAGTCGTCGAGTGACATGTTCCATGGGTAGTGCAGGTACTGAGCTTTCATGCCGTCATGGAGGTTGAGGTACACACCCCCAGCTATCTTCGAACCATCGCTTCCTTTCTTCCATAGACAGAAAAGATGGCGAAAAAAATCGAAATGGGGCTGGAAGCCGCCATATGCTTTGCAGAGATGTATAAACGTGGCGACAAGGAGGATCGAGTTGGGATGCAGATTGCAAATCCCAATCTCATAGTAAAGATAGAGCCCTTGAAGAAACGGATGTACTGGAACCCCAAATCCCCGTTTAAAGAAGTCTTCGAACACCACGATCTCACCTGGTTGTGGATCGGGGTACCCCTCACCCTCCGGCGCACGCCATCCTGCTAGCTCCTTGTTGTAGAGTACCCCCTTGGTGACAAGGTCTTCAATGGTCTGCTCGTTGCTTCTCGATTTCCACCATTCCTTCGCCATGACCCCTGCTTTCTTCTGCGCATCACTTTTCACCATGAATCTGGACTTGCTGGTGAATGAGGAAATGGCGGAGGATTGATTGGTGGCGATTTCGGATGTATTAGGGTTGGCGAGAGGAAGAAGAAAGCTGTGGTTGTGAATGGCAATGGGGTTCAGTAAAAAGTAACTTACCTATCCTATACTTTATTTAACCCAAGAGTTATGCCATTTCGTCTGCCCGAGATTCTTGGGAGATGTGCGCATGCGCCGTAGACGGTTGTTTTCATAGCCTCGAGATCTAAGCCAATATATGCGCCTCTTCATTGCTAGTGTGGGAGGGCCCATGCTAACGCACCTACTAATAGGTGCCACGCAACTGTTTTCTTGACAAGACAAAAAGGTAGTATGACGTGCTATACCCGTCTACTTTGACCAGACGTGTCAGATCGGACTTGTTAGAGCAAATAAATAAATAAATACATGAAATAATAGTACAAGTGGCATATGGTTTTTTACCACACTTCTTGTGCCCGGGGACTGTCCAGACCACCATCATGCTCGAGGACTATCTAGACCACCATCGTGCTCGGGGACCGTCTAGACCACCATTGTGCTCAGGGACTGTTCCGACCACTCTCATGCTCAGGACTGTCTCGATCGCCTTCGTGCTCGGGGACTAAACTGACTACGGTTATTCTTGGGGATTCATCGTTTACCTATGCTTTGCTCGGGGACTACCCTGATCGCTCTCCTTGGCTACATGTGATCAGTACTCGCATACAGTTGAGGGGCATTTATTTTTTTCTCACTTGGACCTTGCTACAAGACTTATACCTCGCCTTCCAGCAAGCTCGAGGACTACATCGGTACGATGCACCTGCTGTTGCATCTCGTATCGCTTGTACGACAATTGGATTCTCAACTTAATTGGGAATTCTTTTTAGACCCTGGTACCACGTGCCTGCATCACCTACTACCAGACTCGGGGACTAAGTGGGCATACTTCACCTTGCGGTGAATGTGCTTATTTTATCGACCCCTACGCTCTGACTGTTGGTCATAACTACTACTATACAAGGGTTACTTACAGTTTTTCAGAAATACAAGTGGGCACACTTGATCAGGAAAGAAATCTTTTTCTTTTTTCTTTAAGAGCACCATGCATTCTTCGGACAACCAGAATCTTTAGCTATAATCGTGGTCTACTGCTCTCTATTCTGACTAGAATACTGGCACATTCGCTTGGTCAATGTTTCAACCAGTTGGAGATGACATGAAGACGGATCGCATTAGCTAAAGGAGATCGAACGGCGTGTCGTAGCATAATACATAGTGCTTGGGGACTAGCTGTGGGGGTATTAACCCCTATACCCTTACGGCTAGGCTTGGGCCAGCCCGGACCAGGAGGTCTGGCCCACTAGAAGACGACGCGTGGCTCGGCCAATCTACTCGGAGTCCCACGCAAGGAATCAAGGCAGACTTAGAGATCAAGCAAGATCCTGGTCGGTTAGAATAGGAATCCTTATCCGGACACCTATGGCAATTGTAACTGGTTAGGATTAGTTTCCAGATCTATAACCCTACCCCCCAGACTATATAAGGCGGGCAGGGGACCCCTCTCAAAAACATCTCTCATTGACATACATCAATACAATCAGACGTAGGACGTAGGTATTACGCCTTCATGGCGGCCGAACCTAGATAAAACCTCATGTCTGTCTTGCGTCACCATCTTGTTTGTAGCTTGCACATCTGTCTGCCGATAATCTACTACCTTAGGCATACCCCTAGGTAGACTGCTGACCATATTTTGTCGACAGTTACTAACTGGACTCTACTCAGCAAGTGATCAGACTCTGGAGGTCCAGTGTCCGGTCGACATCAGTAAGGTTCCAGTGAGGAGAAAACATGACCGGACGCGTCCAGTTAGTGTTGATCGGACGCTGCCAACGTCCAGTCAACTCTTTGCCACTGGAGCTCGGGGTATACTGACCGGTTCGTCTGGTCAACATGACCGGAGCGTCCGGTCACCCGGCAGAGGCACATAACGGTTCGTTTTTCAGCCGGCGTTATAAATACAACCTCCGCTCGTGTGTGGGGGTATATTTGCTCATTCCAACAGCTGAGAAACACAATATAGAGTGCCAAGAAGAGCAAGGTCCTAGTGAGGTGATTGAGATTTGAGAATCCCAAAGAGAGCCCTTATTAGTGAAAATCAAGAGTAGCAAAGTGTGCATCCACCTTCTCATTAGGCTTGTCGTGGTCAAGTGAGAGTTCATGCTTGTTACTCTTGGTGATCGCCATCACCTAGATGGCTTGGTGGTGATTGGGAGTTCGATGATCACCCGATGGAGCTTGTGGGTGACCCAACTCAAGTTGTGAGTGGTTGTGGGTGATTCACCGTGATGGAGTGTCAAAGAATCAACCCATAGAGGGCACTTGATCCTTGCGCGGATCAAGGGGGAGCTACACCCTTGCGTGGGTGCTCCAACAAGGACTAGTAGGAAGTGGTGAATCTCCGATACCTCGGCAAAACATCACCACGTTCCTCCTTCTATATTTACTTTGAGCATTTACTTTGTGCAATTCAATTCTTGTATTTACATTCATAGAATTGCCATGCTAGAGTAGGATTGGAATTTAGGTTGCAAGTTTTTTTGCGGTAGAACAATTAGAAATACTATCTAGGCACAAGGGGTTAATTGGGCTAACCATAGGATTTAATTATTGCAAAGAAATTTAGAATTAGCCTAATTCACCCCCCCCCTCTTGGGCATCTTGATCCATTCACTTCCCCACCGGCACATTTGGAAGCCCAGCCAAGAAAATTGTCTTTGACTTCAATGACATCCACACATGCTTTCACCTGGGAGAAATGGAGATGAATCTAATTCACACGTGGTGCCTATAACTCCTTGTCCTCCTGATATGATATGAATGTAATCTTTGAATTTTGTTGTAACTAAACCATGTCATGATTTGTAGAATGCAAGTGCACATTATCAAACAAATGCCAAGTGTGAAAGCCGGGTATCTAGACCCTCAAGCTATAGCCCAAACAAATTTTCATTACCCTAAACAGTGGACACTGGATGCCAAAGAGCTAGCTATTGCAAAGACTCTTCGGGAGAAAGAGCGCATCCGTACGGCAAAACTAAGGGAAGAGTCCCTTAAGGTTGCGGCATACATTGCCCTGGCTTTCATAAATCTGGAACAACACTCTACTATATGGCTACCATACAACTTCGAGTAAGTTCAACTCTATACTTAAAGCTTTGTTCGATATTATTTATTTGATGCAAAAGAGCTTATCTAGTTCTATGATTAAATCCATACAGCAACCACTGGATTTGTATAGCCGTCAATGTCGGGAGGAGCATGGCATGGGTCTTTGATGCAATAGATAGGGACCCGGTGACATACAAAGACTTCATATTGATTCTCAAGACGTATACATATCGATAATCCTCATTAGCTTATATGTTTGTATACGTACTTGTAACGTTCACTTTTGGATTCTAACAAGTTGTATTTGCTAAAATAATTCGAACAGAGCATTTAGGTTCTATGTCACTAATCATCACGAAAGGCATGATCCAGCAAGGAAGGAAAAGCTGGCTATAAAAATACTATGTGCGGTAAATGTAACTTGCTTCTTCAGTACTTCATTACATGGCTGTCAAAAGCATTACTTAACATTTTCATATGCAAAACACACAGTGCCCCAAGCAGAAACCTAGGAGTGTATATTGTGGATACTATATATGTTCTATGATGAGTAACACCGGTGCCTACAGGAGACACCCCTTAAGGGTAAGTTTGAACCTCTTCACCCATAGTATAAAAACTTTGTACATGGTATGAAATACTAAACCAAAACTTGTTCTCTTGTAGTGGAAAGAAGAGAAAGAAATGAAAAAGAGACCCATACAAGGATGACCAACTCTTAGAGCTCATCGGCGACCTTTGCGATTTTATATTGGACCAGATTATACACGTCAAAGGCGCCTACCATGATCGAGAGTCTGAGTTAGGTACAAATCCTCAGTACCAACACCTTTGTGAGACTGAAAGGCTAGCTCTAGGACGTTGATAACAATGTGTATGGAATTTGTATATTTAATGATGGATTGTATATATTCTTGTGAATTGGACTTATAATTGTAGTTTATATAATACTCTTGTGCTTGTAGTCACGGTCGCGGGGTGTTCGGCAACGTGAACGTGGTTCGAAACATTGGTCGCGGGGCGTTCGGCAACGCGAACGCGGTTTGGAACGTTGATCACGGGACGTTCGGCAACACAATTTTGAATTGCAAATTTGAATTTTTTTTTTTTTGAGAAAATGTACTATAGGGACGGTTCTAGATTGAACCGCCCCTACAAACAACTATTTATAGGGGCGACTAGTACTACAGCCACCCCTATAAATCGATTTGTAGGGGTGGCTGGCAACACCATCCGCCCCTACAAATCAATTTGTAGGGGCGGCCTGGGCACCGCCCCTACAAATGCATGATTTGTAGAGACGGTTCGGTCAGGGCGGCTGGCCAAACCGCCCCTACAAAGGGTTACCAGCCGCCCCTACAAATGCTTTTTGTAGTAGTGAGCATCAATGGCATGAGGGACCTCCAAGTCTAGTCAATAAGGCAGATACTGAAAGAAGATCGATTGTTTCTTGAAAGATAGGCCATCGACAGGAGGTGTGCTTCTATCTCTCTTTGTCCTATCTAGATTCTTCTTTTCATAGACGACGCGTATGTTTTTCACCATTCTGTACACGTGTTCTTCGTTATGACGTCTCTCCGAAGGGGGTTCAATCTCTGGGGTGTTGTTATAAAATCTAAAGAATAATTTGTTGCGGTACTTGTGACTTGTCTTTAAAAAGTGTCAGTTCCTTAGGTAAATTATCTTCTTGGATGCATCCAAGAACACTCATGTAGTACCATCCAAATAAACCAAGCATCCTGTCCTTCCTTTGATCTATCCAGACAAAGCAAAACAGCATGGGATAATCATTGGTAGTAACAAATATTATTGCTTTACATATGAAGTCCTCCTTTCAGAACGCATCATACATCGGCTCCCTATGCCTACATTGCCTCTCCATTTCTTGCATCAAAGGCTCGAGGAACATGTCTATATCAATGCCTTGTTGTTTAGGGCCAGAAATAAGAATAGTGAGGAGAAGGTACTTTCTCTTCTAACACAACCACGTTGGGATATTGTACATGGTCAAGATCATTGGCCAAGTGGTGTGGTCGCTTATCCTCTCATTGAAGGGATTTATTCTATTGGTGCTCAAGCCAAACCGTATATTTCTTGGGTCATCACTGAATTTTTTGTGCTTCTCATCGATCCTTTGCCACTGACTATAATCAGCCAGGTGTGCATTCTTATCATCATCAACCTTGTGCTCATCATCCCACCGTGTCATGAGTGCAGCTTCTTTAGGGTTTAGGAAGATACGTCTCAAGCGGTCGGTCACTGGCAAGTACCACATTACCAAGGCATGAATTCTTCTCTACTTTGCATCGTTGCCTAATGGAGTGTCCTCTGGGGGTTGAGATTCTTATACCACCTTTTTGTACCATTCTTATTCCACTTTTTCTCCATGGAGGCTTCGTCCTCACCGTAAAGGTCATTGTTCTTATACTGGCTGGCCCCACACCGGGGACATTTATCAAGTGACTTGAACATTTCGTCATGAAAAAGGATATAGTGGTTGGGACATGCATAGATTTTTTTAACCCCCATTGCCAATGGACTTATGACCTTCTTTGCTTGGTATGTGTTGGTAAGAACTGAGTTTGGTTGTGGCAGCACCCATGACAGGAGACGTAATAGATCATTGAAACTACAGTCTGACCAGCCGCACTTAGCCTTTAGGATGAGTAGCTCAAGCATAAAACGTAGCAATGTCCAATGTATCAGACAGCCCTTTTCAACACCATACATAGTCTCCTTTGAAATTTTTATCACCCTTTCTAAATTTTCTAGATCTTTCGGGCTCTTTAGTAAAATCTCTGGTCCAAGGGCTCGAATCATGTCCTCCAAATTGTCTTCATTCCCGACACGTGCTCCAAGATCATTATTAGCACCACCTTCGTCGTTACCATCCCAACCACCAGCATCACCACCTTGTTCATTGCTAAACTCGGGATCCATTCGTGCATCAAGCTCTGCTGAATATTAGGATAGGGATTCTAGGGTTTCGTCGTTGTATTCCTCCTCATCCTCGTCGTTAACAATAACCGTTTCACCATGATGAATCCATACTGTGTAGTCCTCAACAAATCCTCGCATAATCAAATGTGATCTCACATCTGTCCATGCCATACGATTCTTGTAATTTTTATAGGGACAAATAATTGTATCCTTATTCTCTATCAACATCGCATGCTTCTTTGTGGCTTCAATAAATTTATCCACCTCTTCACGGAAATCTGCCTTAAACCTTAACGAATCATACAACCAAGAGTTTCTGTACTCCATCTTTTACAACAACAAAACAAAGATTAAAGGGCTACTTATTCAGATATATATAAAAATGAATCAAATTAATAATTACTTAAGAATAATTGTATATACTTCAGATATATATGAATATAAATCAAATATAATTACATGAAGCATACAAACACACCATGGTAGAGGAAAATTAATTAATGATCCATTTATCTATAAATAATTAAAATACATATTTGTTGATTACAATAAACAATTTTAAACACAACAATTAGCAACAATTATATTTTACCCAATATCTTTCATGCAAACCCTAGTCCAATTTCATCAAACATAAATTTATAAAAACGAAATTAATAAAAAAACCAAACCCTAGATCTAGATCTATATGAACATGAAACATCCATAAAACTAACTAATTGTTCACTAAAATTAAGAAACATGGACCAAATAAGGGTATGATCTTGTTCCCTACCTAATTTACCCTAGTACATTCAAAACTTGGGTCTAATTTGCTTCATAAGTAGCTCAAGCACCATAGAAGAGAGAGAAAAGCAAAACTCTAATTACTCACTAACTAACCATTAAAACTTTTTAAAAAATATGGAATAGCATTTTCTTACCTTCTACGACCTCTTCACCAAAAGATTTGAGGCCAAAACCTTTTTTCCCTTAGTAGAGCAATTTTTAGGAGGTGCCCAAGACCTCCCTACCTTTTTTTTCATAGGTTGGAATAAGTGACCCGAGAAGGAAAAAGGAGGTTGCAGGCATTTATACAGTGGACATTTGTAGGGGCGGCTGGTGATTGAGCCGCCCCTATAAATCTAACAGTAGGGGCGGCTCGTATCACCATCCGCACCTACTGTTAGATTTGTAGGGGCGGCTGGAATCATGGGACCCGAACTCATCCACTGTAGGGGCGGCTGGAATCATGGGACCTGAACTCACCCACTATAGGGACGGTTGGTAGTGGAGCCACCCCTATAAAAAAAGTTCCTATTGCTAAAAATCATTTTTTAGTAGCGACGCACATGTACTAACTCATGGTCTTGAACGCATAAAAATAGCTAGATGTTCAAGCTTTAAATCCTACACACTGTTCGTTTGACTTATAAGTCGTAATTTTTCAGCCAACGAACATTATTTTTCTTTCATAATATATCAGCAACAGTACTTTCAGCCATGGCTTATCAGCCAATCGAATAGGGCGTAGAATATCTAATGAACCATACATCTGATTTATTATTTGTTTTCATCATAATATTTCATGTAATTTTTTCTACAAAATAAGATCTCACATGACCATATTTTCTTGAAACAAATAATAACATATAAAATATTACTAAAATTAGGCTTGGCACCAGTGGCGGTCCTACGATTTTAAGGGCCCTATGGCAATATTGTCGCAACGGCCGTATTACCCATGTATAAAATCTTATAATATATAGGCACTAATTTTACTTGTAAAATGAAAGCAAATTCAATAACATATTTTTAATTTAACATGTCTAATAATTATCAAGGAACGATATAGATTAAGCAATATATTTATAGATGTATGATAATTATCGAGGAACAATGTAGATTAAAAAGCAATATATTCGTTTTCTTTTCTCACCCATGACAAATATTTCTTAGGCAACATTATAAAATTCTAACATCTAAATTAAAAGAAAAATATAACTACATGAGTACAAAGTACTGGAAGTTTATAATACTATACAAATGATTAATTTAGATTAAAAATAAAAAGAAAAAATACCTTGGGACTAAACAACTGATTGGTGATCTATAGGAAAATTTGGTGACCACGGCTCACACTATATTTCCTCTGCGTTTCGTCGATCGGGACCGATGGTGGTTATCTTTTAGCACACGGTACTGTCGTTATTACTAGTTCTTCTTTTTGTGACGCTAATAGTGGTATCGGGACCAATGGTGGTTATCTTTTAGCACACGGTACTGTCGTTATTACTCGTTCTTCTTTGTGTGACGCTAATAGTGGTATATGGAGCGAGAGACGCAAACTTTGACGACGCATGCACCACTAGAGAACAGACTTTAGAATAATATCCCAATTTAGTATTAGTCTTGGCATTTTTTTTTTCTCCTGAGACTAAAGAACTCTTTAGTCCCGGTTGGTACCAACCGGGACTAAAGGTTCCTGCCCAACGGTCGTCCACGGGGCAGGGATCTTTAGTCCCGGCTGTTATTACCAACCGGGACTAAAGGTTTACTACCAAGCGGGACTAAAGCTTTTAGTTCCGGTTTGGGTGATGCCCTGGGAATAAAGATTAATCTTTAGTCCTGGTTTGGATCCCTAACCGGGACTAATTATCCCGGCCTATAATTCAGCTCATTTATTTCTTCGCGAGCCCGAGCCATTCCATTCAAACCCACTGCCTCTGTTCTTCAGCTTGCTGTTGTTCTTGCTCTCTCCCCCTCCATTGGTATTGCTCTTCGATTTTGGAGGTAACAAATTTAATCCTCTTATGTTTTATCAGTAGCTTATCTTATTTTGCGATGTAGATGCATGTGTAACTTTATATGTTGGACTTTATTATGATTCTATATGTCATTTTTAGCTCAAAATCACATGATGATTTGCATATATGTTTGGATAAACAAAAGTTAAATTAGTTCATCAAAATCACGACTCGCTCGTCCTCGCTGGAGCACGCGTCTTCCTCGTCCCCGGTGGCTTACGTGATCTTAGAATTAATTTTTCCATGAAATGAACATAGAAAATTGTTAAAAAAATTGTAGAAAATCCATACTAGTTGAACTTGCGGACCGTGTTCAGCTCGGCAAGTATGTTCTCTGCCGAGCGGTAACGGACGTCAAGGAGGAGCTTTGATTCTATGAGGGAGAGCGACAATGATCGTGGAAGACCGTGTTACCTTTCTCGTAGAATCGGAGCTCTTCCTTGGCCAAGTACGGTGCCGTCCGGTGGAGAAATGCTCGCCGAGATGATCACGTAAGCAAGATCAACTAGTACGGATGGTTATTTATTGAAACATGTTTTTGAGCTATAATTTGATGGATATTTGATAACTTCAGACCTACAAACGTCATCTATAAATGTTACTATCCTCGGCAACCTAAACGCCCACGAGCTCGTCGATATCGAGCAGGTCACTTAGAATTATTTTTTCCATGAAATGAAATACTTAGAAATCATGCATTTTATTTTTTAGAATTAAATTTTCTATGAAATGAAAAACTTAGAAAATAGTTAGAAAATTGTAGAAAATCCGTACTAGTTGAACTTGCGGACCGTGTTCAGGTCGGTGAGCATGTTCTCTGTCGAGCGGTAACGGACGTCAAGGAGGAGCTTTGATTCTATGAGGGAGAGCGGCAACGGTCGTGGAAGACCGTGTTCCCTTTCTCGTAGAATCGGAGCTCTTCCTTGGCCAAGTATGGTGCCGTCCGGTGGAGAAATGCTCGTCGAGTTGATCACGTAAGCAAGGTCAACTAGTACGGATGATTATTTATTGAAACATGTTTTTGAGCTATAATTTGATGGATATTTGATAACTTCAGACCTACAAATGTCATCTACAAATCTTACTATCCTCGGCAACCTAAACGTCTGCGAGCTCGCCGATATCGAGTAAGTCACGTAGAATTATTTTTTCTATGAAATGAACTACTTAGAAATCATGCCTTTTTTAGAATTAAATTTTCCATGAAATGAAAAACTTAGTAAATAGTTAGAAAATTATAAAAAATCCGTACTAGTTGAACTTGCAGACCGTGTTCAGCTCAGCCAACATGTTCTCTGTCGAGCGGTAACGGACGTCAAGGAGGAACTTTGATTCTACAAGGGAGAGCGACAACGGTCGTGGAAGACCGTGTTCCCTTTCTCGTAGAATCGGAGCTCTTCCTTAGCCAAGTACGGTGCCGTCCGGTGGAGAAATACTGGCCGAGATGATCATGTAAGCAAGGTCAACTAGTACGGATGGTTATTTATTGAAACATGTGAAATCCGTACTAGTTTTGTTTAAATATATCATTTTAGAAAATATAAAATTTACACTAGTTTACAAAAATAAGTATAGAAAGTAGATGACAACTGGTACCGGATCCTCGGCCTCTCGTTCGGTTGCGAAATGACTGAGGCCAGAACTCCCTCTCATTATCTGCGGCAAGTGTAAGTAGAAGATTGTGATGGAGTACCGAGTCAAGAGATAGGGACCCAACAAGGGTCGTGTTTTCTACAAGTGTCCGGATCACGATGTGAGTTTCTTACGCATTTTATAATTATGGCTAATTGACCTGCTTTTCTTGAATATTTTTGACTAAATATTTTTTGGCTTTAATTTCAGTGGGAGGGCAATGGATGCGATGGTTGGTACTGGGAGGAAGATTATGCTACATACGTGTAGAATTTGGGTACGCTTGAGGTAGCGGCTGCTGCTAATGAGGCAGTGAGCCAGTAGGAGAAGCTTATTGATATTCAACAGAAGAATGATTTGTCTGTTTTAGTTGCATACGATCACGAAATAATTATGTTACTGAAGTGCATTGTAATTTTAGTTTGTTTAGTGATAGTTGGGATTGCTTACGTTGTAGCCAGGCTTAGTTAATTAATCAACCATGTGTGTGTCATTTATGTTGTGTAATAAAATACTTAATTATGTTTAAGGTTTTCATAATTTGTCGTGTAATACAGATTATGTCACGCCATTGGATGTACAATGCCGATCACCGCTCCCAAGACTTTATTGAGGGCTTGCACTATTTCTTAGATTTGGTCGAGGCAAATAAGCAGGATGGTTTCATGTGCTGTCCATGTGCCCTATGTAAGAATTTAAAGAAATATTCAAGCTCAATGAGTCTTCATTCACATTTGCTTAAGTCAGGTTTCATATCAAACTATATATGTTAGACTAAGCATGAAGAAAGTGGGGTCATGATGGAAGAAGGTGAAGGAGAAGATTTAGACATTGATGACATTATTGCTCAGTATGGTGCCTTTGATGATACTACAATGGGGGGATATGAAGAAGAGGTAGCGGTAGAAGATGATCTCGGTGATGCTCTTGGCGATGCCATTCGTGATGCACAACAAGAATGAAAAAGTGAAAAAGAGAAAGTTAAGTTCGAGCGCATGCTTGAGAATCATAGGAAGTTGCTATACCCGACGGCCGAAGAGGGACAAAAAAAGTTGGGTACAACACTGGAATTGCTACAGTGGAAGACAAAGAATGGTGTATCCGACAAGGTATTTGGGAATTTATTGAACCTCATAAAGAAGATGCTTCCGAAGCCAAATGAATTGTCCACCACTACGTACGAAGCAAAAAAGGTTGTTTGCCCTTTAGGATTAAAAATCCAGAAGATACATACATGTCCTAATGACTGCATCCTCTACCGTGGCAATGAATACGAGAATTTAGATGAATGCCCGGTATGTAAAGCATCGCGGTATAAGATCAGGCGCGATGATCCTGGTGACGTCGAGGGTGAACAACGTCCTAGAAAGAAAATCCCTGCCAAGGTTATATGGTATGCTCCTATAATACCACGCTTAAAACGTTTGTTCAAAAATAAAGACCATGCAAATTTGTTGCGGTGGTATAAAAAAGACCGTAAGGTAGACAATATGTTGAGACACCCAGCTGATGGGTCCCAGTGGAGAGCGATAGACAGGGAATTTCCAGAGTTTACAAATGCGGCTAGAAACTTAAGGTTCGCCTTAAGTACAGATGGTATGAATCCTTTTGGACAGAAGAGCACTAGTCATAGTACTTGGCCAGTTACTCTATATATCTACAACCTTTCTCCATGGTTATGTATGAAGCGGAAGTTCATTATGATGCCGATCCTCATCCAAGGTCCGAGGCAACCTGGCAACGATATTGATGTCTATCTGAAGCCATTAGTTGAAGAACTTCTAGTTTTATGGAACAAACCAAGGGTCAATGAGCCAAAGCGCCACATAATTCTTTCTGGGAAAATAAATATAGTGGAAATTGAAGACAAGTCAGACATGTCAGAAGATTATGAAAGAAATGTCCGAATTCCACCCTTCATAGTGAAGAAAGATCCAAGCATCATGTTAAATGATGAAGACACTCCATGGTTACGACAAGATCATAACCAAGGGTCATACGTCAAAAAGAAATTCACTGTTGTGTCCGCATAATACAACGATGCATGTTTAATATATTATGTTTTAGAGACGGATATTATGTAATATGTTATGACTTCACAATTATAGATCTTGCTGAGATGATCAAACTAGTATTCAGAGTTTTTTCATCTGAGGTCATTTAGTGTCTCATTTGAGCAAGTTTGACCAAGTCAAATTTGGTCAAATAAAAAAACAACACTTTGACTCTAGTATTATGAACTCTAAATGACTTTCAATTGAAAAGTTTTAAATACCAAGTTTGTTAAACTCAAAAATATCTACAATTATTGTTTTGGCCAACTTTCCATTTGAGAAAGTTTGGATGGTTCAAATTTGTGATTTTTAAATTTTGACGCCTACAAACTAGTTTTTGGGACCCTAGATTGTCTCAAATTGAAAAGTTTTGAATACCAAGTTTGTTCATCTCATCAATATCTACAATCCTTATATAGGTCATTTTTTCATTTGAGAAATCTTGAACAAAATATAGTTCAAATTTCACAAGTGTGTGACATAGTTTTAGAAAGTCTATATAAGATTCAAGAAGTTGTGACTAGTGTTTGATAAAAATTTCTCAAATGGGAAAATGAGCTATGTAAAAATTGTAGATCTTGCTGAGATGATCAAACTTGGTATTCAGAGTTTTTTCATCTGAGGTCATTTAGTGTCTCATTTGAGCAAGTTTGACCAAGTCAAATTTGGTCAAATGAAAAAACAACACTTTGA
The DNA here is from genome assembly GCF_019320115.1 of Miscanthus floridulus. Classification (NCBI taxonomy): domain Eukaryota; kingdom Viridiplantae; phylum Streptophyta; class Magnoliopsida; order Poales; family Poaceae; genus Miscanthus; species Miscanthus floridulus. The sequence continues at coordinate 29,031,938 of NC_089598.1, read as the reverse complement.
CTCTAGTATTATGAACTCTAAATTACTTCGAATTGAAAAGTTTTGAATACCAAGTTTGTTAAACTCAAAAATATCTACAATTGTTGTTTTAGCCAACTTTCCATTTGAGAAAGTTTAGACGGTTCAAATTTATGATTTTTAAATTTTGACGCCTACAAACTAGTTTTTGGGACCCTAGATTGTCTTAAATTAAAAAGTTTTGAATACCAAGTTTGTTAAGCTCATCAATATCTACAATCCTTATATAGGATATTTTTTCATTTGAGAAAGCTTAAATAAAATGTAGTTCAAATTTCACAAGTGTGTGATATAGTTTTATAAAGTCTATATGAGATTCAAGAAGTTATGACTAGTGTTTGATAAAAATTTCTCAAATGGGAAAATGAGCTATATAACAATTGTAGATCTTGCTGAGATGATCAAACTTGGTATTTAGAGTTTTTTCATCTGAGATCATTTAGTGTCTCATTTGAGCAAGTTTGACCAAGTCAAATTTGGTCAAATGAAAAAACAACACTTTGACTCTAGTATTATGAACTCTAAATTACTTCTAATTGAAAAGTTTTGAATACCAAGTTTGTTAAACTCAAAAAGATCTATAATTGTTGTTTTGGTCAACTTTCCATTTGAGAAAGTTTGGACGGTTCAAATTTGTGATTTTTAAATTTCAACGCCTACAAACTAGTTTTCGGGACCCTAGATTGTCTCAAATTGAAAAGTTTTGAATATCAAGTTTGTTAAGCTCATCAATATCTACAATCCTTACATAGGCTATTTTTTTATTTGAGAAAGCTTGAACAAAATGTAGTTCAAATTTCACAAGTGTGTGATATAGTTTTAGAAAGTCTATGAGATTCAAGAAGTTGTGACTAGTGTTTCATAAAAATTTCTCAAATGGGAAAATGAGCTATGTAAAAATTATAGATCTTGCTGAGATGATCAAACTTGGTATTCAGAGTTTTTTCATCTGAAGTCATTTAGTGTCTCATTTGAGCAAGTTTGACCAAGTCAAATTTGGTCAAATGAAAAAACAATACTTTGACTCTAGTATTATGAACTCTAAATTACTTCTAATTGAAAAGTTTTGAATACCAAGTTTGTTAAACTCAAAAAGATCTATAATTGTTGTTTTGGTCAACTTCCCATTTGAGAAAGTTTGGATGGTTTAAATTTATGATTTTTAAATTTTGATACCTAGAAACTAGTTTTTGGGACACTAGATTGTCTCAAATTGAAAAGTTTTGAATACCAAGTTTGTTAAGCTCATCAATATATACAATTCTTATATAGGCCATTTTTTCATTTGAAAAAGCTTGAACAAAATGTAGTTCAAATTTCACAAGTGTGTGACATAGTTTTAGAAAGTCTATATGAGATTCAAGAAGTTGTGACTAGTGTTTGATAAAAATTTCTCAAATAGAAAAATGAGCTATGTAACAATTGTAGATCTTGCTGAGATGATCAAACTTGGTATTTAGAGTTTTTTCATCTGAGGTCATTTAAGTTTGGACGGTTCAAATTTGTGATTTTTAAATTTCAACGCCTATAAACTAGTTTTCATAACCCTAGATTGTCTCAAATTGAAAAGTTTTGAATACCAAGTTTGTTAAGCTCATCAATATCTACAATCCTTATATAGGACATTTTTCATTTAAGAAAGCTTGAACAAAATGTAGTTCAAATTTCACAAGTGTGTGACATAGTTTTAGAAAGTCTATATGAGATTCAAGAAATTGTGACTAGTGTTTGATAAAAATTTCTCAAATGGGAAAATGAGCTATGTAACAATTGTAGATCTTACTGAGATGATCAAACTTGGTATTCAGAGTTTTTTCATCTGAGGTCATTTAGTGTCTCATTTGAGCAAGTTTGACCAAGTCAAATTTGGTCAAATGAAAAAATAACACTTTGACTCTAGTATTATGAACTCTAAATTACTTCTACTTAAAAAGTTTTGAATACCAAGTTTGTTAAACTCAAAAAGATCTACAATTGTTGTTTTGGTCAACTTTCCATTTGAGAAAGTTTGGACGGTTCAAATTTGTGATTTTTAAATTTTGACGCCTACAAACTAGTTTTCGGGACCCTAGATTGTCTCAAATTGAAACGTTTTGAATACCAAGTTTGTTAAGATCATCAATATCTACAATCCTTATATAGGTCATTTTTCATTTAAAAAAGCTTAAACAAAATATAGTTCAAATTTCACAAGTGTGTGACATAGTTTTAGAAAGTCTATATGAGATTCAAGAAGTTGTGACTAGTGTTTGATAAAAATTTCTCAAATGGGAAAATGAGCTATGTAACAATTGTAGATCTTGTTGAGATGATCAAATTTTGTATTCAGAGTTTTTTCATCTGAGGTCATTTAGTGTCTCATTTGAGCAAGTTTGTCCAAGTCAAATTTGGTCAAATGAAAAAACAACACTTTGACTCTAGTATTATGAACTCTAAATGACTTCTAATTGAAAAGTTTTGAATACCAAGTTTGTTAAACTCAAAAAGATCTACAATTGTTATTTTGGTCAACTTTCCATTTGACAAAGTTTGGATGGTTCAAATTTATGATTTTTAAATTTCAACGCCTACAAACTAGTTTTCAGAACTCTAGATTGTCTCAAATTGAAAAGTTTTGAATAGCAAGTTTGTTAAGCTCATCAATATCTACAATCCTTATATAGGACATTTATTCATTTGAGAAAGCTTGAACAAAATGTAGTTCAAATTTCACAAGTGTGTGACATAGTTTTAGAAAGTCTATATGTGATTCAAGAAGTTGTGACTAGTGTTTGATAAAAATTTCTCAAATAGGAAAATGAGCTATGTAACAATTGTAGATCTTGCTGAGATGATCAAACTTGGTATTCAGAGTTTTTTTATCTAAGGTTATTTAGTGTCTCATTTGAGCAAGTTTGACCAAGTCAAATTTGGTCAAATGAAAAAATAACACTTTGACTCTAGTATTATGAACTCTAAATTACTTCTAATTAAAAAGTTTTGAATACCAAGTTTGTTAAACTCAAAAAGATCTATAATTGTTGTTTTGGTCAACTTTCCATTTGAGAAAGTTTGGACGGTTCAAATTTGTGATTTTTAAATTTCGACGCCTACAAACTAGTTTTCGGAACCCTAGATTGTCTCAAATTAAAAAGTTTTGAATACCAAGTTTGTTAAGCTCATCAATATATACAATCCTTATATAGGCCATTTTTTCATTTGAAAATGTTGTAGAACAAAAAATACTATATTTTCTTTATTTTTATAGGTTCAACAAAAATTTCCTGTCAATTTTGGTCAAAAACCGAGAAAAAATTGAAACATTGACGTTACAATAATGTGATAATAAATTTCTTATCGAATAATATTAGTTTTATTAATTTTAAGTTACAAATATATTTTTGCATTAACAAAATACTTAGTATTAGTAACATTTATATTCTATATTCATAAAAGAAATTAAAAACTTTAGGTTACAAAATTTTCCTATTTACAATAAATAATTAGTTAATCAATAGTATTTTTTAAAATAAATATTATAAAGTATTGAAGTTGCTATGGAATTAATTGATTAACCTAGTATTAAACAAAATCAAAATCCCAGACCTTTCCAATTACGCTGGCGGGTTGCCAAAATTTTCAGGCCTTCAGTCCCGGCCCAGGCCAAGAACCGAGACTAAAGGGTGGGCGGCAATTTCGGTGCCCGCCCAAAAATACCTTTAGTCCCGGCTGGTAACACCAGTCGGAACTAAAGAATATTTAGTCCCGGCTGGTAACACCAGCCGGGACTAAAGGGTTGGACCTTTAGTCCCGGTTGGTCTTACCAGCCGGGACTAAATATCCTTTAGTCTCGGCTGGTGTTACCAGCCGGGACTAAAGGGTCTCGGCCTATATATATCGAACGTCTGTTCTGTTCATCTTTGATCTCACCTCCGTCGCTTAGCCCCGCCTGGCCGCGCCATCCATCGTCGTCGAGCTCGTCTCTGCCGCGCCGCCGCCGTCGTCTACCCCCGCTCGGCCGCGCCATTCTCCCGGCCCGCATCGCGCGCCAAATCCCGTCTCCGCCGCCGCACCCGACCCCACCCTCCGTCACCGATGCTTCCTGTGCGCTCACTGTACCCTCTATCGAACTCTCGTGATCTGCTGCTCTCGATCGACCATGTTTTTTAGATTTTTTTTACAAAGTCTCGGCTGTATGTTAGATTAAAATGTATTAAATTTTAATTAGTAGTTTATTGTTAGTTTTTAGTTATTTTTAGATAGTTTTTGATATATGTTAGATTTAAATGTATTAAAATTTAATTAGTATTTTATTTAGATAGTTTTTAGATAGTTTTTTTATTATAGTTTTTGATATATGTTAGATTAAAATGTATTATCTATTACTAGTTTATCTAATTTCATGTTAGATTTATTTAATTGGATTTAGTAATTATATATTCTATCTCTCTATATATATCTAGAGAGAGATTCTATATGTATATATATATGTACTTAATTATTTCTATATGTATATATACATGTACTTATTTTCATGTGTTGAGAGAGAGAGAGAAAATTGTATCTAGAGAGACATTCTATGTGTTATCACATGCATATCTAGAGATATAGACATATGCACTTATTTCTATGTGTTGAGAGAGAGAAAATATATTGTATCATTCTATGTGTATATATATACATGTACTTATTTCCATGTTTTTGGATCGAAAGTGTTTCTGATTCGATTCCAAAGCCTATACCTTATTATTGTTTATCCTTATGAAATATTATGTGTTATTATATTTAATTGGATTTAGTAATTCTATATGTGTTATCATATGTACTTATGTTATGTACCATAGTAATTCTATCTATGTGTTATCTTGAAGATACAAATGGCTGCTCCGGATGATAACTTGAGTGATGACATAATGGCAGATATTATCAACGCCGGCACCAATGTGGATGTAGATGACACGAGTCAGTACTTTGCTGATTATGAGGATATCCTGAATATGTCGATGGTTGAAGATCAACAAATTGTCGCGCAAGAAAATACTGGCGAGGTATATTCGATTATCTATCATCTCTTATAGATGCATGCATACATATATTTGTTGTTAATCATTGTGTTTCTACTCATGTAGCCGGTCTTTGGATCTACATCAACCACCGACAAAAGTAGGAAAGTCCGAGGGCCAAAAAAACCATTAGAGGGCCGTTTTATAATATCAGAATTCGACACCAACACCGGCAAACCATTGGGACCACATGCTCAGACATATGTCAATCAATGTGGGTTCATTGTAAGGGATAGGATCCCAGTTAGTGCTCATGAATGGAAGCAGAAGATATCCGCTCCTAATGTTAGTTTTGTATCTGATCGTGACAAAAACCTAGCTTGGAGAGATATCACTCAGCATTTCATATTACAAGCAGATGATGCTTTGAAGGAGCTAGTGAGGGATTGGACAATGAAGAAGATGGCAACATTGTTCCAGAGTTGGAAGAAGACATTGTATAAAAAGTTTATCTTGAAGAATGCTACGCTGAATTTCAATGCTAAGGCGTTTGTCAAGTTGGAGTCCCATTAGGATGCCTTCGTAGAATACAAGACATCTCAAGACAGTAAGGAACGTGTGATGAGGAATCGGTAGAATGCCCAACAGAAGCAATACCATCATCGCATGGGATCAGGTGGTTATAGGAGTGCTATTCCCAAGTGGCAGAACCTAGAAGCAGAGATTACTGCCAAGGGAATCATACCTGAAATAATAGAGAAGAACTAGCCTCAACGCGCGAAGAATTGGTTCTACGCTCATGGGGGAAGCCTAGACCCAGATACTGACAAGCTAATTTTTAGCCAAAAAATTGAGAGAGCAACACAGAGACTAGCTCGTGCTAGGGAAGAAGCTGATAGTGATGTTTTCAAGCCCAATAGAGAGAAGGATGAATTAACATATGCCCTAGAGAATCCTGAACATGGTGGTCGAACAAGAGGCTATGGGGTGATTCCATGGCTACACGCATTCCCAGTAGACAAGGATACCTACAGAAGTCGCCAGAGAAAGAAGGATGAGGAGGCAGAACGAATCCGTGCATTGGAGCAATTTATTGATGAGTCACGACAAGCATTGCTTGAATCACGTGAACGAGAAAAATCTCTTGAGGCAAGAATGTAGGAGGAGATCAAGAGGCAAGTGCAGCTAGCAATGAGTCAAATGCAATTGCAATCAACGCCGAGAGTCACCATTAGCCCCGTTGGTTAGATGAAAAGCAGTTGTACTTCTACGGAGCTACCAGTTATTCAAGACGACGCTGGGTTGCGCTTCCCTGTTGATGACATTACCGAGCCTCTAACAACATGTGAGCTGCACATTCCAGATGGTAATAATGCATCAATCATGGTGGCTGTCGGGGTTGTATCTCCAATAGACTGAACGAAGACATCAAGAATCCATGGGTCAGTTATTCAACCTGGATATGCTAGCGTCTCGGTCGATAGAGTGCTCAAAGGTTACAACAATGTTCCTCTTGACATTAAAGGCGGTGATGGGGAGAAGACACTAGGAGAAGCAGAGAAGACATTTATTCAATGGCGCAAATGCTTCATCATCATTCTTGGGGCGCCACCACTTCCCCTACCTCACCCTAGGTACGAATGAAAGTAAATGAAATATTATTTTCCATTAATTTTCTATTGGCTTCAAAAATAATTGACACACAACTTGTTTTTATAGCAGGGTCTCCCCCTAGCCTAGCCTAATCATTCATTCCCCATCTCATCACAGCGTCACGGGAGGCAAGACGACTTCATCCCCACGGCGATCGCCAACTCCTACACTGGCCCCATCGTCTCCACAACGATCTCCAACTCCTACACCGGCCCCACCGCCTCCACAACGATCTCCAACGCCTCCACGCCGGTCTCTGCCAACACCGGCCTCATCGCTTCCATGCCAGTCTCCAACACCGCCCCACCCCCTCCACAGCGATGCACTACAAAGACGTCTAAGGTCCCGGCGGCAAAGAAGACCCCGAGAAAAAGAGTTATTTCTCAAAAAATACTTCTTAAAAAGATTGATGAGCAAATAGCAGCTAAAGAAGACAAAAAAGTAAAAGATTTTTTTATAGATATAAAAAACAAGAGTCAAGCGAAGCTTAAGGAGAAGTCGTACTTTTACATACCACGAGATGTGCTGAGGCAGAAGGTCGATGCTCACAAGAAAAAGATGATTGAACTTCGTAAGCCTTCGCCACTATCAGACTATGACCGCTTCCTCGTGAAGTCACATGATGTAGATAAGAAAAGGAAAAGAGCATCAGGAAAGGATGTCCCATAGCTCGGACAACAGAAGCAACCAATGCAAAATCTTGTTGTTGCTAATGAATATGGTTCCAACATAGAAGTCTATCGACCAGACAACTCTAGAGAAGTGTCGGTTCAAGCCCTTAATGCTTTTTTTGAAGATACTGGTTCAACCTTGGATCAATTGATGGGCAAAGCTCCAATCCAGAACCTGGAAGTTGATACCTGGAAGACTTATAAATATGATAAAAGTCTATACAACCCTATGGCTCTGAATGAATTGGGTACGCAAATGTACTTGCTCAACAAGTGGTACATGCAGGCGTGTGTCAGGGGTGAGTAGTGGATCTTTGTCAGATTTAGAGACCATCATTACTTCCGTGGCGATGACATCTTACATATTAGTTTAGAAGAATTACATCAACTATACCACATGGACGCTCTGGACAAATCAATCATTAGCTCCTTTTGTTTGTAAGTGATTCTTACTTTTATTTAATAAACTCACTTCCACGCGTACATGTATATAATTATCCTCACATGTAACTTATATCTATATACAGATTCTAGATGTCAGAGCTCCAAAGAATACAAGACACCAGTGTTGGCTTCATTGATCATTATATCGTATTTAAAACCGGTATTATTGTCAAGGAGCGGTGGGTATCTGAAGCACAGAAGAATATCATGATGTTCTTCGTGAAGCAGTACGACAAGACAACAATACTTTTCCCGTACAACTTTGAGTAAGTGTTAATAATAATGTAGTCTACAGATTTTATGTAATATCAATACAACTTATATGCATGTACGTGTGTGTATAAACCAATGCAGGTTTTACTAGATACTCATTGTCATTGAGTTAAACTCAAGTCGGTTAGTAATCTTTGACTCGTTGAGAAAAGAACGGGCACTATACCAAGATATGATAGACATTATCTAGGGGTAATTTCGATCTCTCGCGCACAACTATTATTAAATAGACTTTGCCATAATTTATTAACGATCGTATATTATTGGTCGCACAGGGTTTGAAAAGAGTTTATTCGGCAACACCGCAAGGATTGCAAGGCACCACTTAATGTAGTTGAAATACCAGTAAGTTGTACTATATACACTTCCCCACGTGTTTAATTACTATATCGTACTTCAATTTACGTGTGAGATGATGAGAATAATCTTCTTCTCATACAGTGGTGTTTGCGGCAGCAACCAGGTAATAACTTATGTGGATACTACGTTTGTGAATTTATCACTGCGCACATAAGAAGAACTCCTAAAGATGTCCTCAGAGTACATATATATCAATTTTTTATTTATTTTTAAATGAATATATATATATGTATTAATACTTTTCCTTTTATTTCAAATGCAAGACTGAATGGTTGAAATGAAGGGTCATGCAAAAAGACCATCTGAAAGCAGTTCAAGAGTCAATAGCAGGATTTCTTCTAGAAAAAGTGTTAAATCCCAACGGTGAGTTCTACTTTGATCCTGAGGAACTAATGATGTAAATTAAATGTTTATTTATATCGTTATTTTCGAGAACAAGATTATGAAAGTGTTGTATATATACATATATATATCTATAATATATATAGGTTCATACTTTATTCGAATATAATAATGCTTGAGATGAGAATTAGATGTAATTATATGCGTGCGTGTATTTATATTAGCAGCGTAGAATACGTACATAAAAACATATTATATATTAAACAAATACGTGTAACTGAACTGAAAACAAATTAAATAAAAAAAAGAAAAAAAAGAAACCTTTAGTCCCGGTTGGGGTTACCAACCGGGACTAAAGGGTGCGCTAGGTTTGCTCGGCTGGAGGGCCTTACCAACCAGGACTAAAGGTCCCTCTTTAGTTCCGGCTCGATGACCCAGGACTAAAGGTGGCACCTTTAGTCCCGGGATCGTTGTCCCGGCGCGGTAACCGAGATTAAAGGCCGTTATCGCCCGGAACAACAAGTCCATTCTGTAGTAGTGATGCACACGCGCTCGCTCTGTCCACATCAACTGGTACGGTGCCCAAAGCCCCTCTTTTTTTCTACCCTACAACAGGAGTCTACTCGCGAAAGTACCACGATAGTCACATATAGATAATATGACCACTTGGGGATTGTATTACACGGTGCGTACGTAAGAGACTGGATCATAATAAACTTTTACAAATAAATTACAATTGTCGTCAGTTTGGCTAATCTAGCTACCCTTAGTCCAACGTTAGGTGTAACACAACTACACAAAGGTGCACTTTTACAGAAGCAGGATTCTCAAATCTCAATCACCTCACTAGGACATTGCTCTTCTTAGCACTCTCAAAGGTGTTTCTCAGCTGTTGGAATGAGTAAAAGTACCCCCACACACGAATGAAGTATTTATAATATGGGCTGAAAAACGAACCGTTATGTGCCTCTATAGGGTGACCGGACGCTCTGGTCATGTTAACCGGACGCGCCAGTTAGTTCACCCCGAACTCCAGTGTTTACACTGTGCCCGGACGCTGGCCAGCGTCCGGTCGTGATTTTCCCTCTTTGGAACCTTACTGGAGTCGACCGGACGCTGGCCCTCAGCGTCCGGTCGCACCAGGCGAAAATAGCTTGGTCAAATGAACTGACCTCGGACCCTGAACCAGCGTCCGGTCAGTATTTGACCCTCCATTCACTTTCAACTCTCGATCATACATGAAAGAAGTTTGCTCTATTGGATCTAAGGGCTATTTTGGAGCTACCTAGTGCTAGATTTAGCAAGTGTGCACCACACCTAACTTACTAGACTCACCTAGGTCAAGCTACCCGTCCATACCCCCTTAATAGTACAACCAAGGAAAAACAAAATCTTAAACTACTCTAAGTGTCTCTTCAACTCCAAACGATACTTAGAACTAGTCCATTCTTAACCTTGTCGTACATCCTTTGAAAACCGAAACGATTTCCATCGTAGGAGTATGACCACCATGATTGCCTAATCGATCTCCATTACCGTGACATAACTTAATTGCCTCTACAAAACACACGTTAGTCATAGTAATCACGTATTGTCATTAATCACCAAAATCCAACTAGGGGCCTAGATGCTTTCACCGCCCCTACAAATCTAACAGTAGGGGCGACTCGTATCACCATCAGCCCCTACTGTTAGATTTGTACGGGCGGCTAAAATCATGGGACCCGAGCTCATCCACTGTAGAGGCGGTTGGTAGTGGAGCTGCCCCTATAAAAAAGTCTCCATTGCTAAAAATCATTTTTGTAGTAGTGACGTATGCGTACTAACTCATGGTCTTGAACGCATAAAAATTGCTAGATGTCGAAGCTTCGAATCCTACGCACTATTTACTTGACTTATAAGTCGTAATTTTTCAGCCAACGAACAGTATTTTTCTCTAACAATATATCAGTAACAGTACTTTCAGACATGGCTTATCAGCTAATCGAACGGGACATAGAATATCTAATGAACCATACATCTGATTTATTATTTGTTTTCATCATAATATTTCATGTAATTTTTCCTACAAAATAAGATCTCACATGACCATATTTTCTTGAAACAAATAATAACATATAAAATATTACTAAAATTTGGCTTGGCACATTAGCAGTAGCAGCCATCGCTTTCAAGCTCTGACATATAGCAGCAGACAACTGGTTCATATCGTTGCTAGTTCATAAAGAAGTACTGTTGACTGATTTGTATGAGAGAAAAATATTGTTCCAACTAAAAATTTACGATTATGCCTCCCCTCTCATATTTCTATCATCTCTCTCCTGACGTCACTTTCAGCAGTCAATAAGGCACTGCATGCGTACAAAAACTAGTGAGGCCTTGTTTAGATTGTAAATTTCTATGATCTGGACATTGTAGCATGTTTTGTTTGTATTTGACAAACTTTGTCCGATCATGGACTAGCTAGGCTCAAAAGATTCGTCTCATAATTTACAACCAAACTGTGTAATTAGTTATTTTTTTTACCTATATTTAATGCTTCATGGATGTGTTCAAAAATTGATACTATGGAAAGAGAGTGAAAAAAATTTTGAGGCAATCTAAACAAGGCCCAAGTTAAAATCAACCTACTCTAAATTCAGGTGCTGCTGCACTTTTTGCATCGACACAACAAGGAGGCCCGTGGGTGTACTTTTCGCATGTGCTCGTACTTCTGTTCCAAAACGCAAGCAGCTGATCGATGTGGTGTCACCAGGCTGTAAGCCTCCGTTTTCCTGCGGACCAAATATATTTGTATCAAGATTAGCATTTGTAAAAAAAAAAAAGAAGCCGTACATTTATGCTATACAAATCTGACGTGGCCTTTATACAGCTGGAAGAAAAATACGATAACTTTTTCTCGAGAAAATATGGTCAAGTGGGATCTTATTTTGTACATCCACCAGCGCACTCCTGCTTTGAAAAAGCTGACGCCCTCCTCCATGCGATGGACCTCACTGCTCCATCCCCTAAACCCGCGCTATAGGAAAATTTGGTGACCACGGCGCACACTCTATTTCCTCTGCGTTTCCTTTTGAGTCACTGACAAGCGGGCCGAGCTATATATATATATAGACACGCACACGCATGTGGTTGGAATTGGAAGTGGAACGTGCACCGAAATAATGCCCTCTGCGATTGACCTGGTCGTCCGATATTTTTTTTTTCGTCTGTCCTTTTTCTTTCGAGAACTAACATGCATTGCATGTGGTATTACTAGTTCTTTTTGTGATATAGATAGATGCGACGAACGAGACCGGAAGTACTATCAGATAGTCGATCGGGACCAATGGTGGTTATCATTCAGCATACGGTACTGTCGTTATTACTAGTTCTTCTTTTTGTGATGCTGATAGTGGTATATGCAGGAGCGAGAGAGGCAAACTTTGACGACGCATGCACACGCGCTCGCTCTGTCCACGTCAACTGGTACGGTGCCCAAAGCCCTCCTTTTGTTTCTACTCGCGAAAGTACCACGATAGTCACATAGATAATATGACCACTTGGGCATTGTATTACACGGTGCTCGGTGCGTACGTAGTACGTTCTGACGGAGACTGGATCATAATAAGCCTTACAAATAAATTACAATTGTCGTCAGTTTGGCTATCTATAGCTACCCTTAGTCCAACGTTAGGTGTAACACAACTACACAAGGTGCACTTTTACAGAAGCCGGATGCACAGAAAAAACGATGCATCATACATTCAAGGAAACTATTACTAAATCTTTCTTCAGAATTATAGGGATTAAGCCCCAGTCTTAGAATAAGTACTACTAAACCTGAATATGAAAAAAAGAGAGAGGACCTGTAGACCATCAAAAACCAACCACTAACCACAAAAAATGACTCCTTTCCTCGATCCAGGGATCAATCGATCGGATCTGCACCAGTCAGCGGTCACCAAGCTTAGCTAGCACCTCACCTCGATCGGATCGGACATGCATGCACTAGAGGCAAAGCAATCCTAGCACCTAGCTAGCTTTTCTTGCCGACCGAGATTTCCTGGTTCTCGCCTCGTTGCGTGCGAGGAACATGGTTCCTTTTCCAATTCCATCGACCGCGCGTACGTGACGACGAACTCGTTCCACCTTTGAGCCCGGTCCGGTCCTAACCCAAACCTAGTAATACTTTATTTAATGGTAGTTGTTGCACATTGCCTTATACTAAGTATATCAACTAACACATAGTTTGCGACGACTAATATAATGACCGTTTACTAATGCCATACATGACTAGCTACGGACGACACGGCATTCCTATATATAGTACTCCCCGTGCCGCCCAAGACAGGCTATACCTCGTCGTGCTCCTGCAAATTAGCTTCAGTTTGTTCGATCCAAAAGCTTTGCTACATACCTAGCTCCGGTTGGTCGCTCGCGTCGACGACCAGACCAACCAGCAGCAGCCATGGACCGCCGGGACGACTTCTTCAGCGACTTCATGGTGCTGCGGCCGGACAAGGGCGGCGTCCGGAGCCTGCTGCACCTGCTGTGCTCCTGCAAGGTCGCCGACAACGACGCCGTCGACAGCCCCGTCGGCACCGAGGTCGCCGAGCGGCGGCGGAGGTGGGCCATCTTCGTCTCCCTCGTTGTGCAGATGCTGCTGCTGTCGGTCAAGACGCCCCTGGCGGCCTTCGGGAGGGCCGTCGAGTACTGGATGAACCTGCTCACGGAGAATGGCGGCGGCGTCATTGGGCTTGCCAGGAACGCTGTGCAAGGTACATATGAACATGATCAGTTCTTTCTTTCCTTAATTAACATGATGAGCATAAGAATAAAAAAAATAATGGGTGCGCGTATCGAACTACTCCAGCACATAAAAATGGGTATATATATATATATATACCACGATCGTTGCCTTTTAAATTTCTTGATTGACGTGTACTAACTAATCTTTTGAAAGGTGAAAAAAAATATTCGTGCATTTTTTTGCGTTTGGTTTCCAATTTTTCCAGCCTATATTTCCTTGAAATAACTTTCTTCATTTGCATATTTGTGTATTCGCTAAAAGAACAAGACACAAGGTTTAGACCTTGTTTTGGAACATAGGAATTCTTTTCTATTCCTAACTTTTCCATGTGCAACCGAGTTTATTTCTATGAAATTCCTATACGATTCTTTTGATGCGTTCCAAACGGACACTTATCCTTTTCTTCTAAATCATGTCTGTCTCTTCTTTTGTTTGTGCACGCACACAGATAAACATTCAGATATGAGATATTTTACGGTGCTTGGGAGGAACCACCCGTTCCTCTCCATGATAAATATTTTATAAGGGCAGCTTAGTAATTGTATCCCTCCCGGAGCACCCATCCGCCCAGTGCTCGGCTTCGGCTCCCAGGGGACCTCGTCGGTGATTGGCCCGCCTCGCGCTTCTATCCTACCTGATCCACCGCCGCAGCCCTCATCGACCGAATACTGAACACCGGTTAATGCTTGGGCTGTCTAACAAGCCTATTACCCAGACCCACTATGTCCGCAATGTCCCATGCCGTCAGATCGTGTCCAGGAACTCCATGTTTCTCTGAGGCATCTCCTTCAAAAACAGCTCAGCTTCGTTCGTCGATGAGGTGGGTGACGGAGCGCTTAACTAATAACTTCTGGGCGAGCGCTCAGTGGAATATAATAGCCTGCAGATCGGGTGTGTTTGCGTCCGTGCATAAGCTCCTAGGTGGCGAGCGCTGCAGCCCGACATGGCCGGCGGGTGCCGCCGAGAAGAGCTTTTCCGATCATGGCCAGCGAGTCCACCGCAGCTTAATATCGTTGCTACACGGAAGTACCATTTTACCCTCCACAATTTAATTAGAACCGGTTCCAGATCCATTAAATTTTAGTTCCGGCCCACGTCTTAAGTTCCTCCTAATAGGTTCCTCCTGTTTCTTAACTATCCGATTTAGCCAAACGGATGGCTCTAATTATTTTCGAGCACCGTAAAATTTCTCTATAAATATTTGCATAAATTGTTCTACATGTGCACGATTTGGCACCCCGTACATGTACAACTTTTTTTTTGATATTTTCTTTGAAGTCTCGAAGTTCATCTACCCGTAATATAATGGTTGTAGAAATAGTTTAGTTGATAAAGTATGAATGAATTTCCCAAAAGAATGAACATGATCCTAATAAACAAACACCCGTTTGGGAACGCACAGAAGTTATCTTCTCGATCCAATCTAACTATTAACAAATGAATGTTGTTGTACCACGAATTAGATGGAGGGTATTATATATTCTTTTTTAAAAAAAATATATCTTATTTATGAATGCGTAGCTAAGAATGCAAAGTCAAATGATGCCATCATTCTATGAATTGATCAATCTGATAAGATGGAATGAAAGCAAACACAACTGCTTAAATATATCATTCGAATGCAGACATATAGTAAGTGATATATAGTACATGCCTAGTTTATCGCTTATTCGCTTTGTGATATTTAACAATGCTGCAAGGATCAGCATGCCTAGTTTCCTGTCCCGCGAGAATTTAAAAAGAGTTGCTTTCTATAAAAACAGGATTTTCCTCCGTAAAAAAGAAGAATTTAAAAAGAGTTATCACCGGTTTAAGAGTTAATTAGCAACACGTCATTAGAATTACATGACTATTGAAGTATTGATGGATGTCACACAACTGTAGCAGTCATAAAAAATAATATAATTTGTAGATTATACATTCTGGTGCAGGGATATCTCAAATCGTTCTAGTGGAGTTAAGTACTTTCAGACATTCCTACTTTATGAACATGTGAAGAAGTCAATTCAATCATTCTTAGCTTCCTCCTGAAGATAAGGATGTTGTCAGTTCCTTATACTTAACAATAAGTTGAGTTGGGTGTCTTAATGGTTTAAGCAACTAGTTGAATATTGTCTTTTGCTTTCTGTCGTGGGCACTAACTGTGGCAATCATTTCCTTGATAGAAGGGAATTATTTCCCTGTAGTATGCTTTAGTTGTCACCTTAGGACTTACAATAAAGTACTGTAAGGTTGATGATGTAGCTTGCTTTTTAGTTTGAAATTAAAAATCAAGCATGAGTTCAGAAAAGTGGCAAGTTCGTTCCTTTGCAGATCTGCATTACACCAAATGTTTGATAATCCTCATTCTCATTTCAGTTCACTTTCTAGACATTGGATGGATCAGCCATACTTAAGTGTGGAAAACGCACAACTGATCATTTGGTTTTTGCAAGTCAAAACAAAAACCCACGTGTTCCACAAGAAGACAAACATTGTTAATTGGCTTTGTTTTTCAAACAAGTACGCAGACAGCTCTAGGTTTTCAACCGAGTATATGACCTTCCTAACAGTACTATGTACATACATCCATGTTCCGTAATTTTCACCTTAAATTACAAACAACAATCACGCTGATTTTCAAACTAGTACGATAACAATGACATTGGTTTCCAAGGAAGAACAAGAACTAAATTCATCCGTTGTTTCCACCGAACCATAAATTGCAGGGAAAGTACGAACTCCGGACAGGACATCTCCAAATTACTGGTCCTTCATCGGATTAGTTGACACGAGAATTGAACTGGACAAGAAGATCAAGGCAGCGGATAGCAGCTATAACGCAGCTCTTGGTATCATGGCTGCAAAGCTAGCCTACGAGAACAAACTCGTCATCAAAAACGTCGTCGAAAGCAATTGGCAGGTGCAGATATGCAGAGTTCAATTCTGCAGTAAATTTTTTTGTTACTTTCTCAAAAGAGAACATGATTTTCATGCTATCAGTGTCTTACATATCTCCACTGTTCGTGGTTCTGCAGATGACGTTCTTGGAGTTCTTCAACTGTTGGAATGGTACGTATACGTACGATCCGTTGTTCAGTACCACGTTCAGTCGTTGCATGCCATGCGTATTAGATGAAGTGATTAACACGCGTGCGTACGCGCTGTGTGCTTTCTTTGCAGAATTCAGGGGCGACTACACCACCCAGGCGTTCATGCTGGCGGACAAGCCCGCGGACGCGGAGCTCGCCGTGATCGCGTTCCGCGGCACGCAGCCGTTCGACGCGGAGCAGTGGTGCACGGACGTGGACTTCTCGTGGTACGAGATCCCCGGCGTGGGCAAGGTCCACGGCGGCTTCATGAAGGCGCTCGGCCTGCAGAAGAACACCGGGTGGCCGGTGCAGCCCACCGAGGCCGAGACGAAGCGCCAGTACGCGTACTACGCCATCCGCGAGAAGCTGCGCGCGTTCCTGGCGGCGAACCCGCGCGCGCGCTTCGTGGTAACGGGGCACAGCCTGGGCGGCGCCCTGGCTGTGCTGTTCCCGGCCGTGCTGGCGCTGCACAAGGAGGACGTCCT
The DNA here is from genome assembly GCF_019320115.1 of Miscanthus floridulus. Lineage (NCBI taxonomy): Eukaryota > Viridiplantae > Streptophyta > Magnoliopsida > Poales > Poaceae > Miscanthus > Miscanthus floridulus. The sequence continues at coordinate 29,014,847 of NC_089598.1, read as the reverse complement.
GCTGGAGCGCCTGGCCGGCGTGTACACGTACGGGCAGCCCCGCGTCGGGGACGCGCAGCTGGGGCGGTTCATGGCGGCGCACCTGGACCGCCCGCGGCGGCGCTACTTCCGGTTCGTGTACTGCAATGACGTCGTACCGCGGGTGCCCTACGACGACGCGGCGCTCCTGTTCAAGCACTTCGGGCTCTGCCTCTACTTCGACAGCCTCTACAGGGCGGCGGCGGTGGCGGAGGAGCCCAACAAGAACTACTTCTCGCCGCTGTTCGTGGTGCCCAAGTACGCGAACGCGGCGTGGGAGCTGCTCCGGGGGTTCCTCATCGGCCACGTGTGCGGCGCCGTGTACGCGGAGGGGTGGGTCATGCGGGCCGCCAGGGCCGTCGGGCTCGTGGTTCCCGGCCTGCCGCCGCACTCGCCGCAGGACTACGTCAATGCCACCAGGCTCGGCGCCGCCTCGCTGGAGCTGCTGCTCCGTGATTAGAGCTTGTGGAAGAATTCGTGGAAAATAGAGGACAGAATTCACATGTATGCCCAAGGATAAACTTCGGCTTAATTTGTCACAAGTACATACATCATCAAAGCAATTGTTCACGATACCGTACGTAGTGCCTTGCGTCCTTGGATCGCTAGTTGACGCCTATGTTAGCAGTAGTAGCACGCATGCTGACGATCGGTACAGAATGTTGTAGAGATAGAACAGCGCTGGACATAGAAGCGAAGCAACCAATGCCCGGCAAGGTACGGCAAGGCTGGACAGTGACAGTCGGGAGCACAGCCTTCGTCGCTTACTCCACGGTTTAGGCTTTCCAGCCAAAACATTATTTTTCTCTCACACAAACCAGCCAGCAGTACTTCTTTACGAACCAGCAACGAAACGAACCAGCCAACCTAACAGACTATTAATCATGGGTTGCATACTCTTGCAAGGCTCGTTAGAGTAGCCAACTAACAGCAGGAAAGGCATGTATGGTCGCCTGGCCGGGTCATCGTAATCTATATCTATGTGACTATTATATCTTTCCACTCAATTTTATACTCCCTTCGTCCTTTAATATAATGTATTAAGCATTCAAAAATTATGGCCAAATATAAGATATTTTAGGGGACAAGAGATAGTTTTGCATTAAATAGTAGCACAAATTTGGTAGATGTTATATTGTTACTTATTATTTATCATTCAATCTCCACTAATCACATTCACAATAGTGTTTGATTGAGAAATGAAGGGTATATGTGTCTTTTGTACCCCCCTTAATTTGTCCTAAAATCTCTAAATTACACTATATTATAGGACAACAAGAGTAGTAGCATAGCATCATAGAGGCAGAGCTTCGGGCCATAGATCATTGTCGCCCTTTCACCGCTAAAGAGCACGTCCATGTTGGTCGAGCTCCGTGCGCTCAGGACTGATGTTTCGATAGCTAGGACCCTGGGTAGACTAAAGCCAGAGAGGGCCAAAGGAAGGAGGACCTCAGGCAGACAAGAACAAGGGAGGGCGGCAAGGGGATCCACTGGTTGGACCTATGGTTCTACTTGTGCACCTCAATCCACCTAGAAAGTGGAGGGGTGTGGGGAGGTTCATATGTAGGGTGGGGCAGTCAAGCTTGGCCAACAGAGGCGAGGGAGGTAGCGTCCGAATTTGAGCGTGATAGCGGTGGAGGTGGCGCATAGGCAAGAGGGAAACAAGCGTTTATGTGGGCATAGGTGGGGAAGGAAGGAGCTGAAGGGCACAAATAGAAAGTAGGAGGTGTGAGAAGACCACCCAGGATGAGAGGTGGAGGGGAAAAAGTAGGGAGGCCTCCTACTTGGTACCTAAGTAAGTAGGGGAGCTGTTGGAGTGAGGCTCTTGCACTTTGGTACCTAAAAGTAGCTAGGGTAGTAATCTACTAGAGTTGTTTTTAGATACCTGAGGTGATGATGCTCTTGCTTGTTAGCATTGAATTGGAAGTCGACTTTCTTGATTCAAGGGGTTACTTCTCGTCCATGGGGCCGTTGAGCCAGATCAGCTCGGACACTAGCAAATCACGCTTCACATCAGCACACCTAGCATTGCCTTTCAGATCTTATTTCCTAACAAAATCCGCTCTTCCTCGGCCTCCTCTGCTGCCCTATTGCTGAAGCAGTAGGATAGTTGCTTCCGCGTCGGTTCACGTCCCCCTCAAACGTAGAGCACCCGCATTGCGAGGATGTAGGCAAAAGGAAGAAGACATGCATGTGCTTCCGTGCAGCCGTGGAAAAGAAATTTGATTGTTTTTTCTTCTTCTATTGTTTATACTACTCTCTCGTCCCCCCCCCACACCCCCACACCCCACCCCCCAAAAAAACTGCAATTCTAGAACTAAAGGGAGAAACAAAGGTAGTTGACAAATCACAAAAATACCCATATATCTAACATTGCAGTTCTTTTTTTAATCGGAAAAGCACGCGAACAAAATGAGCCGTCTAGCCGCCACATCGCCTTTCTTCTACTGGAGATGTGCATGCTGGTGATTTGAGTGGGTCCTACATAGCCCTGCATCCTATACTGGTACCTATATGAGTATTTTTAGGACAAATTTTGAATTGTAGAAGTGCAGTTTTGTGGGACGTGGGAGTAGGTGCAATAAACTAGATATAGCAAAAAAATGCTATCAAAACCTATTTGACGTGGCCTAGTCTTAGCACCTTAGGTACTGTCATACACTATGTATGCTCTAAGATGTCTATGACACTAAATTGCGATTTGCGAGGGGTCTATAATCTTTATAGGCAACTAAATTATGTTGTTTCATAAGCATTTACAATTTCTTATAAGTAGTTAAATATAAAATTTATCAGCAATTAACTGTGACCCACGATACTTGATACAATAGGATAAAATAAAACCCAAGCCTTAAGTATTGGTTTCACTGTGTTTCAAAAGTTTTGGAAATATTTCCATCCAGATGAAACGTCTCTCCTTCATCTCTTCGTCGTAACCCTAATATTATATCATTGATTTTGTTTATATGACATCTTATTAAATGAGATTAAAACTATGTGTGTGTTTTTTTAGACGAGATTAAAACTATGTCAGGGCTGATTAGAAGAAATATTTCACGGGGCAACAGAACTGCACAAGTGTACACACGTCACACGCGGCAGCCGTTGTAGTGTTTACCATCCGGGATTCAGCCTACCGGATTCAACCGGCCCAGCAACCCAATACCCCTTCCTGAACCCACCCCTCTCGGCCTCTTGCCTCAATCGGCCCAAAACCCCCAATCCAAGCGTCCATTCCTGAATTCCTCCCCGGCCGGCAGCCGCCCCCCGCCGCCGCCATGAACTCCGTTCACAGCGAGGCGGCCGCTGCTGAGAAAGCGCGGCGCAAGAAGGACAAGAGGGAGAAGAGGAAGAAGCGCAAGGACGCCAAGGAGGACGACTGCGGCGCCGCGACGGCCCAGGAAGAAGCACCCAAAGAGAAGAAGCAGAAGCAGAGGAAGGACGAAGACGAGCGGGAGGGGGAGTTGAAGAAGAAGCCGAAGCCGACGGTGAGCATCGCCGTTGCCGGCTCCATCATCGACAACGCCCAGTCCCTCGAGCTCGCCACCCTCGTCCGTACCCACCTTTCCTCCTTGTCGCACTAGTCCTTGCTATATCTTGCAGCACGAATCCTTACAAGAGCATCTCTTCTGTTTCAGCTGGCCGGCCAGATCGCTCGCGCCGCCACCGTCTTCCGCATAGACGAGGTCGTCGTCTTTGACAGTACTCCCTCGGCGGAGAATGGCGGCGCGGGTGATGGTGAAGAGAGTGGCGCGCGGTTCCTTGTTCGGATTCTGGAGTATCTGGAAACTCCACAGTACCTCCGCCGCCGCCTCTTCCCGATGCACAAGAACCTGAAGTTTGTGGTGAGATGCCAAGCAATGTGGTTGCCCTCGACATTTGATGATTTGTCTAGGTACTAATGGTGCTGTGCTGTTTCTGGTATGCAGGGATTGCTTCCACCGCTCGATGCGCCACACCATGTGCGCAAGCATGAATGGTCTGAGTTTCGTGAAGGTGACATCCCTTCTGGTGCCCTTGCTATTGATTTTAAATTCTGAGCTCACAATTTGAAGTAGGGTTTCATGTCCGTCAAAAAGAGTGCTGATAACTAGTTAAAATAACTTTTACCATTTCTTGTGGAGCTAATCTAGGAATATTGTGTCTTCTTATAATTCAAGCGCAACACATGCTGAACATCTGGAATGGAACACAAATGTGCACTTATAAATTAGAATATGGCCATTTAAGGCTCTTTTGCTAATCAAGCTTGCACATCTTCCTTTTAAATTTCAATTGTTACTCATTGCCTTTGCTCTCACATTTGGAAGGTCTCTCAAACTCTAAAAAAGGTCTGGCCGAACTTGGTTAGTGTAGTACAATATGGTGATGACAAAGGGGTGTTCCCCTCTGTAGGTTTTGGATTGGATTGCTACTGCTCGTTCAGAGGGGACATTTGAAGGTTGACATCCTTTCGACACTACTGAACTAGTGATTAGTGAAAGTAAACGAATACCAATATATGGTGAGGAGATATTTAGTTCAAACACACAGTTAGGTGGAAAAGTGCATAACGATTTGGTTAGTACACCAATTAACACTCAAAGTTTCTGGGAATACTTGGGATGTAATTCTGATACTCTACCTATGTGGCCTTTGAAGTTCACCCTGTACTGGGAATAAGAAACTGAGAAATTTCTTATACATGTTAAATCAAATGAAGTTTTGTTGCTATCCACACCAAGCACAGCTTGCTTTTTCCTGTATCTTGTTTGGAGGTTGCATTTCAAATGGTCTTACAACATATAGTGCATCATGCATATTTTTAAGTATTTTCTCATGTCGATTTGATGCCCAAACTGGAAGTCTTTGCACCTAATTCTGTTTTTACATTGCAATATGCATCTCTGCTGGCATGGTGGATTTCTACTACTTGTTCAAATCATGTTCGGCTCGCTCATGTTGAATAATTGTCTGTTTCCACATATTTTGATATTCCTGACCCAACAAATGCTTACATGTTACTGAATTTAGACAGGTGTAACATTGGAAAGTGATCCCTCAAAGGGGACTCTTGTTGATGTCGGATTAAGTAAGGTATTATGGATCTTCTAGTGTCCTTTTCTTTGTTCTGTGCCACTTGTCTGGGGAAAGGCGTTTACTGAGTTTGAAGATATGTTGAAAGACTGGGGAAAGCCTATCATATCTTACAATCTATGGGAGTATATAAATGGACACAGCCTTATGAAAATCTTAAATATAATTTTGCTTACGTTAATTGACTTATTTTCTGTAAATAAGGCTTTTTAAGGCAGACAATGAGGTTAGGAAAAACAAATCCCAAGATTTGACAGACCTTAATCTATCATTTACAGATAAAAAAAACATTTCACAATGTGTATTATCTGATTTGCACTTAATGGTTTCATATATAGAACAGATCACCACTTCCATGCAAAAAATGTGGCATTGATTCTAGTTTATCATGATTCTGCAGAATGTTCTGGTTGAACAAACACTAGAACCAGGCAAAAGAGTAACTGTAGCCATGGGAACAAACCGTGACCTAACAACAGGTAAACCAGTCATTTATGGATTGCAAAATATGATTGTATTGATACTTCTTTATCTATACCTTTTCCAATGTATGAAGAATTTGTGCATGTCTTAAGTAATCTAGATAATCCACATAAAGGCTATTCCTATTTCCTAGCATTTACATTTGGCAGTAATTCAACACTTCTATCATTAGAACAAATTTAGTTCATGATATTTGTTGGCTTGTTGCTTCCTCTTCAACTTTTGGTCTTTCTCATTTCAAGTTTTCAACTCATAAGTGTTGTTCTCAATGTATTCTTCTGATGTATTTTTGTTTTTCAAATCAATTTTGAAACCAAGTTATGTTGCCTATTCTTGTGCAGTATGTCTCTCTATGTCCTCATACTAGAGCAGTATTAACTTTAACTGTGTACTGTTTTATTTTGCCATTTTACTGTAACTTAACTTGTACCTGTATCTAGCTTGCATTAGGAAAGTTGTCCCCCCTTCCACACCCAGGGAACAGATGGGATCTTATTGGGGCTACAAAGCGCGTTATACTTCAAATTTAAGTAGTGTTTTAAAAAATTCTCCATTCAAGGTACTGTTTTCACATCTTGCTGTTCAGAAAAAAAGTTGTGTTATGATTACTCACTTCCACCTTCCTTCGTTTTGTTATTTACTATCCCTAGGAAGAATATGACCATATCATTGGCACCTCAGAGCATGGACAAATAGTTAATTCTTCTGAGCTTACCTTGCCTACTTTTAGGTATGCCATCTGCTGTTCTCATGGACCACCTTGAGAAACCAATTTAGATTTGTTACCATTTCTTTTATTACTTGAATGTGTAAATTCCTCCGAATTTGCTTAGGATGCTCCAGCTTTATTTGAGTATGCTAAACTGTACATTTCAACAAATAGTCAAATAGTTGTGGACACATGTTTTATGTGCTAACCTGTGCTAATAATTCTTGCTAAGCAGTAAGCAAGTAGCTGCTACCTTACCTTTGTGTTAAATTATCATGAGTGGATAAACATTTAACCAAGGAATGTGTACCTTCACTTAAGTATTGAAATGATACGTTTTAGTAAAATTCTTTCTATAGTAACTATTGGCTAGTATTGTGCTATTGCCATATTCCAAGGCTGAGCATTGTAACCATCTGTGTATGCTTTATGAATGACCCTTGCCATGTATATTAGCGACCATTGTGAGTCTATCGGGTCACTTATGAGGCTTTACTGAACAGGCACCTGCTCATTGCATTCGGTGGACTTGCTGGTTTGGAAGAAAGCATTGAAGAAGATACAAATTTGAAGGTATATATGTTATTTCTGTTATGATACTTCATATTTCTAATGAAACCTGATCTCATGCATGGAAATTAGGAGTTATGAAAGCATTTCTGGTCTATGGTCAAATTGAGAGTACTTGAAATGTCAACATTGCATGAGAACCTGAGCTAATTTGGTAGCTGAAACATTCAGCTTGTGTTTGCAGGGACTCTTTCACTTAATTAATGATTGTAATATTACTACTGTTGGTGTTGAAGTCACTTATTTCTGTGACAGGGTAAACGTGCAGATGATGTATTCACATCTTATTTGAATACATGCCCCAACCAAGGGAGCAGAACAATAAGAACAGAGGTACCTGCCTCTTGTAAGCTTTTAAAATTTCAGTTGTTATGACATCTGTTGGTATGCTAACAGCAGTAGAGAATTCTTTTTCCAGGAGGCACTTCTCATTTCCCTCCAATACTTCCAAGATCCCATTAGGCGAGCGGAACAGAAAATGTAGAAGGTAATACAGACATGCAAATCTAGCGATGCCCCACAAGTTGACCCTGTCAGCTACAGAGCTTCACTTGTAATGGTGGAGTTTTCTCACTGAGAATTTTACCTATGTGGCGATGACAGTGGAGCCAAGAGGTTGTGAGCCATAGAGGACATTTTGACACAACTATTTCGGTTTAGAAAAATTGATGTGGAGCTGACTTAAGTGAAAGTGAGTGTTAGCTTGCCATTTCGATGTATCCAGTGGTCCACGGTAGTCTATCGCTGTTTCATACTTTCATGCCTTTGACAATGTACTAAAAACGGAGGATCGCTTTTAGCACCATAAGGCCATGCTTGACGCAGTGCTATTCTTTGTTAGGCTACATTGTGCTTGATTTGGAGTCAATACTGCATAATGCAATTGATGATCACCATTAGTAGCAGTGATGGTTCATGTTGTATTGGTGTCATGGTTTAGTTCTCCTTCAGTTCCATAATGAAGTATGTGCATTAGAGAGTAGTGCTGCCCTTGTGATTGATGGGTGTGTATTTATGTGCCCTCGAGCCAAATCCCAGATGGATTTTGATCCACTAGGGTTTTTGGGTTACAATTGCCCATAAGAGGAGGCGGTTGAGTGTATTGAAGAATTGTTCGTATGCCGGCGTTATCACCCCGTGGTGATTCGTGTCTGTGTCGGAGTCGGACACAAATCACAATCAATACCGCTTTCTTATAAGGCCCGATCCAGAGGGGCGAGTCCAGCCCACGTACGTCTCACGCCAGCCACCGCCATCCTCCCTCCCCATCCGCCGACACGCGCGACGCCGGCTGCCGCCATTTCCGCGTAGCGCGAGCGAGAGGACGCAGGCGACCGCACCCACCGCCAAGAAGATGCCTGGCTATGGCCGAGTCGCAGCGCGCGACGAACTCCGCTCGAAGACGATGGACTTGGCTCCGTCCGAGCTCTCCGCCCCTGATCCGCGCCAGGTGCTGAGGAAGAGGCTCGGCGAGGAGATGGAGGCGCTCCGCGGCATCCTCAGGAAGGCCGAGCTCGTGGTGCGCAAGAATATCGACAAGGGCCGCGCGGCACCTCGCCGCGGCAAGGACGGGCGTTTCTTGGCCGCAGAAGCCCGATCAGAGGCCATGGAGGCCGACCGTACTCCATGTGCCAAGAGAAGAAAGGCGATGCCACCCCTGGAGATCATCGAGCCTCCGCCCCGGATATCGAAGTCCGATCAGGCTGCATGTGCCAAGAAAAGGAGGACGACGCCAACCGTGGAGATAATCGAGCCCCGGATATCTCAGGACGAGATCTTCAGCTTGGTTACCTGACTGTCGTCGCTCTCGTCGAACATGCCGACGCGCATCCTCGAGTTCCTGAACAAGGAGTGCACCGGTCACACAAACGAAAAGGCTGGGGAGATAGAGATCGATCTGGGATCCATGACGCGCTCCGCCATGTTAGAGCTGCAGAAGTTGTTGGACGAGTTTTCTGAAGAAGAGAAGCGTCGGCAGCAGAAAGAGGAGTCGATGAACGTCTGCAGATCCATTAGTCGCTCATCTTCCCGTGAACTAGAGGAAGGTGAGTTCATCGAAGAGGATTGTAGTGCCACCACGGATTGCGGCGATGCTTCTCCTGTTGTGGCATGTAAGGGCCTTTCTTCACCGCCACGAATACTTGAAGACGGAAAGATGACAGAGGAAGAGGGCGCCATATGCGGCGACACTGGCCCTGTTGCAACCGCTGAGACCGCAAAAAGCCCAAGCAACGGCAGTTCGTCTGGATCCTCCAGCAGCAGTGATGGTTCATCTGGATCTTCTTGCGATTCATCAAATTCAGACCACAGCGACTTAGACTCTGACAATGAATGCATGACAAGCAATGTGGCTCCTGCCGTTCTTCCCATTCCCAAGGCCGACGCCTCTGCCATAGCAATGCCAACCAAGGGTCTTTGCTCACCGCCACGAATCCTCGAAGACGGAGAGATGACAGAGGAGGAGGAGGTCGACATTGCGGCGACACAGGCCCTGTTGCAACCGAGAAGTTTGTTGAAACAGCAAAAAGCCCCAGCAGCAACCGCAGCTCTAGCAGTTCGTCTGGATCCTCCACCAGCGGCGGCAGTTCATCTGGATCTTCATGCAGCGATTCATCAGATTCCGACAGCAGACTCTGGCTCCGACGATGAGTGTGTGACAATCAATCCGGCTCCTGAAGTTCTTCCCAAGACCGACGCCTCTCCCATGGCAATGCCACACAAGGTTCTCAGTCCCATCGCTGAAGAGGAGTTTGCTGAAACTAGGAACAGCCGAAGAAGCAACAGTTCATTACTTGAAGATGGCGAGATAGAAGAAGAGCACGGCACCTCCCCTGTGGCTGCAGAGAAGTTTGCTGAAACCGTCAACAGTACAGGATCTGCCAATGGCCAATGCGTTAGAAGCAGCCTGCCTCCTACCGTCCGTCCCGAGCCATCGAAGCCACAGCCAGCGGCACAAGGCACTGTTCGTCGTTTCTATGCCAAAGGTTTTGAGAAGAAGCGCGAGAGGGCTGTGGCTGCACAAGGCACCGTTGGTCATTTCTATGCCAAGGCTTTTGAGAAGAAGCGCGAGAGGCAGAGAGCCTACGAAAAGCTGGAAGAGATGGAGAGGAACGCCAAGGCGAAGCCTATCTTCGACCGGATACACCCGGGACACTTGAGGCAGCTAGGGATCACCACCCCGGTGGAGTACGCTGTCACCTCGGAGCGGCTTTTTCCTGCTCGTCATGGCTGCCCGGTGCAGAGTCTACTTGGGCTCTTCTTGAAATCATAGTAGCAGACCACGGAGATGGCAAAGGATCCACTAGATACTCCAAGACCTATTGGAAACTTATTACAGTAGGTTCAAATCATACATGATGTATTAGTGTTTATGTAATCCGGCTGTACTTTCTGTCGCACAGTATGATGTACTTGTGATGTTGTAATCTGTATGCTGTCGAGTGTTGAGCCCTACAAAAGCTTATCGAGCATTGATCAGTCTAGTGAACCTGATGTATATTGCCTTGAAACCAGTTAACATTGCGCCCTTGTGTTGTACTTCTAGACAAGTATACATCAGGTTAATATGTGCTGAGGAAGTTGTATATGGCTAGCTATGTTTGCAGTCTAAGAATGAAAATATTCATATATTCTGGGGGAAAAACTGTCCGCAGCATTGCAATACAAAATATATGTTCCTAACCCAGATTTACCCACGTATAATGGGACTGCATCTGGAGCAAAGCCAATATCGTAGACAGATGCAATCTAAAGATATACGACGTGCGACTGCATTTGGAGCAAAGCCAATTTCGTAGACAGATGCAAGATATACGATCTACTCCTAGACAATTCGTCCAAGTCGGGCACACTGGATGCAGCAGCCAGCAGGTTAGCCATCATCCCGTATATCCAATGTGGCCCAGTCAATGTTTACCCAAACCCGCCGTGGAATATTTAATTTGCTTTGATTTTATTATTTTGAATGCAATATGCATTTTCTCACGAGTAAATAGAAGCAACTGCGCAAGTCATGATAAACTTACACAAAGACAATGAAACTTGCTGAAGTTAATTTTTTTTTTTGGTTAGTTACTTACACAGCAAATCTCTTGGCAAACTCACGAATATAAGCATCTTATATTGATTTCATCACGTTTTCATACAAAGACTATTTAGTTGATAGCCAAAATTTCGTTTCTGTGATCTGAAGTACACACTTGCTGGAGCTATTGGTATCACTACTGGAGATGGTCTCTTTGCCGAGGGCCTGAGGACCTCGGCAAAGGCCCATTAACCCTCGGCAAAGCCTTTGCCGAGGGCGGCCCTCGGCAAAGAGCTCTCGGGGAATTTTGAGTCGGCGAAGAGGGTCTTTGCCGAGGGCCCTTTATCAGACACTCGGCAAAGCCTTTGCCGAGGGCTGGAGCGGCACTCGGCAAAGAAAAGCAGCCGTCACAGCGCCGGCGTCTGGGACAGAGTCTTTGCCGAGGGCCATCTCTGGGGGCCCTCGGTAAAGAATTATTCTTTTTTTAAAAAAAATCTTTGCCGAGGACCTCCAACCATGGCCCTCGGCAAAGAAATGTGCAGAATTTTTTCAAAAAAATCTTTGCTGAGGGCCTCCAACCATGGCCATCGACAAAGAAATGTTGCAGAAATTTTATTTTTTTTTAAAAAAAAAATCTGGGACGGCTCTTGGCAAAGGACCCTTCTTTGCCGAGGGCAATGGGACGGCTCTTGGCAAAGGACCCTTCTTTGCCGAGGGCCTTGGTCATTGCCCTCGGTAAAGAGGCAGAAATTTAATTTTTTTTTGTTTTTTGCATTCCATCGACATAAACATTTCATATATATACATATATATATATCAACCATCACACATATATATATCACACAGAACCCATTTTCAAACAATATATCACAACCATAATTGTGAACCACAAATCACAATATATTACAACGACAAGTCACATGTTCATCATCATTCACATGTTTATTACGACAAGTTCATGAAATCCAAGCACAAGTCCGAACCATAAACCACAAATATTACAATAAAGTCCAACCACATCACCTAACACTAGTCCTGATCAAAGTAGCCTATGAGACGGTGGTGAAGGAAAGGCGGGATCACCCGGTGACGCACTACCAAATTGATTGGAACCCGCGGACGAAGGCTGCACAAAGGAGGAGAGATTGCATGTGTGAGTAATCCGGGAAAACAGTTTTGGAACTTAGAGATTGTATCTAGTAATCTAGGAATACAAAAAGATTAGACTCAATTAAAAATTTTGGCAGCACCTTCCCTGCACGGGGAGGTTTTCAAAACCTGCAAGAAACAACGGCACGAATGCCGACATCCACAACGGCACGAACGCCGACATTCACAACGGCACGAAGACCGACATACATGCAAAACACAAGCGAAAAGTGAACTTTCATACTTACAGAAGTAGCTGCAGGAGTAGGAGGAGCTGAAAACTGCACAGGTACACCCGATGCTTGCCCAAGACTTTGCATGATCACCATCATCTCCGCCATCTGCTTCTGCGCGGCCTCGAACGCGACCTGCTGGGCTTGCAATTGTGCGGTCAGTTCCGCGTTCTGCTCTTGACTTTGCCTTTTTGTTTCTTGCAGCTCGGTCTGCAATATTTCACTCCAATGTATCAGTAATGCAAATCTAATTTAGGTGTGTAAATATCAACGTACGACGAGTAAAACAGGAATTACCTGGAGTGCCTGGACCTGCTGCAGTGCTGGAGAAGGCCGTGAGCGTATGGGCTGGCTGGAGCTCGTGCTCCGTGCTCGGATAGCGTCGAGGGAGGGAACAATGGTGGAGTCGATGGCGCCGTCTGCAATCCACAACCGCCCATGTTTCTTGCCTCCTCCGAGTCTCATGATCGTCTCTGCATCAATGGGCTCAGTGCACACATTGTAATCTTCCCCATAGATCTCCCTTACCGAGGACGTGTACTCTTGGACTTTAGTGTATATGTTCAGGTCGGAGTACACCTGGGCGGGGCAGCCGGGTCGAAGGAGACAGAGTACGACGCCCTGCCCATGTGGAGATGTCTAGATTTTAGGCATCCGACGTCACAACTTGCTCGAAACCTTCTTAAATTTTTACCACAACCTACACATGCGATAACATGACACCTCGACAAGTTTCATGAATTTCGGACTTCGTATGAATTTTATATAATTTAAAAACACTTTTCGACAAGTTCCTCGTCATGTTACGTGAAGAAAATGCCCGAAATTTGATGCGAGTTCGTGGATAGGGACTCAACATACACCAAATACCATGAATAACATTTTTTGAATCACTAAATTGCATTATTCCATCCACCTGCAGTTCAAATTTGAAATATTCAAAAAAAATCAACGAAAAGAAATAAATTAGAGAAATATATCAAAAAAGTCAAATTTGGCCCAAATTTTAAAATTGAGATTTAAATAATGTATTATAGCACCACAAAAAAACTGGGTTCAAAAAACCAAAAAAAAAACTCTTTGCCAAAGGTCTAGCCTGGCCCTCGGCAAAGGGGTCTTTGCCGAGGGCCTAGCTAATGGCCCTCGGCAAAGAATATTTAAAAATAAAATAAAAAATCTTTGCAGAGTGCCTAACGGCGGGCACTCGGCAAAGACTAACGCCAGTGGCCGCCGTGACCCATCCGGCCATATTTGCCGAGGGCCTATTTTGCCGAGGGCCAGGTCCTCTGCAAAGGCTTCTTTGCCAAGGGCCTATCTTTGCCGAGGGCTCCTGGGGCTGGCCCTCGGCAAAGACCCCCTTTGCCGAGTGCCCGAAATCTAGCCCTCGGTAAACCCACAAGCCCTCGGCAAAGAGGACGTCTCCGGTAGTGTATACCCAAATATTGTGACTGTGTAAGAGGCGCTTCACTGCTTTTATGAACAAAAGCACTTCTTAACCACGAAAAGGTGTTTTCCTTATTGCGTCCAACTTCGAAGCCATCAATTGTGCCAAACTTATTCTCCCTCCTTCAACAAGAGCTTCCTTCAAATTACTGAAAAGCTGACCAGGTGGCCTAATTCCTTTGTCCAGCATCTCCTGGAAATATACGCAAGCTTCTTCGAGCCTGTTCTCAAAGCATAACCCATTGATCAATGCCGAAAACATATGCATACATGGGAGGACACCTCTCTCCCCCATTTGCTTCCACAGCTTCAATGCCATATCAACTCTTCCGTTACTACAGAACATGCCAACCATCATTGTATAAGTATTGAGCCGAGGCTCACAGCCGTCCATTCCCATTCTCTGGAATATATTATAAGCCTCCTCAAATTTCTGTGATTTTATCAGATAATGAAGAATTACATCATAAGTACGGGAATTTGGACCAATTTTACACTTCCTCATCTCGTCAACCATCTTGAAAGCATGCTGAAACTTTGAGGCTCTGCAGTAAGCTCCAACTACTGCATTGCACGTAGCACCTCCATGGGGAACCCACTTTTCTTATAATGCTCAAAGTACTTCAAAGCTTCATCAAGCCTCTCCTCTGAGCCAAGGCCATTGATAAGCATACAGTACACATGAGGACTTGGCATGCAACCACTTGCTTCCATCTCGTTGAACACCTTGATGGCCTCATCACATTTGCCAGACTTGCAGAAGGCGCTAATCAGCATCCCGTAGGCAACAACATCAGGCCTAATGACAGCATCAATCATTTCTTGGTACATCGTTTTCACCATCAACACATCTTTCTCATGGCCCCAACCTTCCATAAGGACAGTGTAGGTTTTCAAATCAGGTACAAACTTACCCTTCCTCTTCATCTCCTTATAGATGGCTTGCGCCTTCTTCACTTGTTTGGATTTGCTTAGCGTGTCAATCAGCCAGTTGTAATCCGACAACTCAGTTTTAAGCCCAAAAATGCTCATCTTCTCGAATGTCTCAACAGCCTCTTTGACCTTTCTAGCCCGAGCATACCTTCGGACGATGAGCTTGAATGTGTCCTTAGACAGCAAGCCCCGGCACCGCATGGTCTCCACCAAGCTCCACACCAACCTGAACTGCTTGATCTTGCCGAGCGCCTCAATCAGGTTGTGGAGGCCCTCAGCCGTGTAACTGAAGCACTCCTGCCTCTCTGCCCAGCGGAAGAAGGCAAGTGCTAGCATCCCAGCATTGCTCAAGTTCTTGAGCACTTCAGCTACGAGCTCTGGAGACATGGCCACCCCAAGCGCATCAAGCGTCGATGCAATCCTTGGTTCTGGTTGTGTGGACACAATACGACACACCATCTTAGCAGCCTCTGACATGCCCACAGGGGGGCCATCCCCAAAGGCGTCGCCTGGCGCGACTGTGAATCGCAGTGGCTCTGCACTGGCGTGCTCATCCGTGGACCGCCGAGCCACAGTACAAAACCCTGAAGCGTGCGTTCGGCCGAGCACCTGGCAGGCATGGCCAAACAGTGTGTGGCATGGCAGTTTTGGTGGAGCAGGAGGTGGAGGCATTTCGTCAAACAGTCCTTGCGCATCTGTAGTGAGCGCGCAGGGGCCACTCCTCACGGAGCTACCGAGCAGGGTGGATGCTGGGCGGGCGAGGCGATGCATCAAATTGTGGTTCTGAGAGGAGGGTTTGAGGGACAAATGATTTTGCAGTGGCGGTGAGCGGTGGGAGGACAATCAGGACAGGAGGGCGTGGCAGTGCCTGCACTAGTGCTAGATGCCTAGATGCGAAAGTTCTTTGTCCTTCTACTATCCAAATAACTGCACAAACAAAATGAGTAACATGTCAGTTCACTAATTATATGCACAAAGTGCAGAGTAACATGTCAGTTACCAAAGTGTGCAACTCTAAATTAGTGTAAACTTGTGGTTCAAACAGTAGTCTGCAAGACTGCAAATGATTAATTTCATAAGTATTCTTATGGTCATATTTTACAAACTGTGACCAGTACCTAGTGAACTGCTTCCAAGCCCTCATGTGCCATATATGGCTGCCGGTGCTAGGGATTTACCTGTGGTTCGGCCAACCACATGTAACACCTTAGCACGTGGAAGTATTAAATATAGCATTATGTATCCAAAAAATCATCAGTAGGATCCTATATTTTTAGAATATTGCTTATTTCACCCATGCATAGTTATTTTCATCTAAAACATTTCAAACAGGTAGCAATACTAACCAATTTTCTTCCCAGCTCATGTAACACATCCTTGTTAAACTTCAATGTGTACCCATAGCTCAGTTGTTATCTTGTAGCTCCACTTTTTGGGAAACAGAACCTAGTTTGAACCTGAAAACTCATCAGTAGAAGCAAGGTGATCAGGGAAGTAAACTGAAAGGAGTTAGAAATACATTTCCACCAAGTGTGTCATTGTAGCTATGCACAAATTTCCATTCAGATTGTAGTTCACAAAGAAGACGATAAGAGGCAACGAACATGTTTGATAGCTGAAAGTGAAGATTACCATTTTCTATTGTTCACAAATCAGCATCTAAGCTGAACCATTTGTGCCTAGGATGGCTAGCGGCCATTCAGCTACCATAATTCTTTCTACAAAAATCATGCAAAGTACTTCTGATGCTGTGGAGAAAACACATATAAATATAGCTTGTACCAACAAAGATCAAACATAGGGGAAAAAAAAGATAAACATCTTAAGAGGAGAAATAAATATATCCCCTCTTAGTTTGAAAATAGATTTGAAAAGGTTGATTCAGAGTGTCCACTTAAGAATGTTTATATCCCCCTCTTAGTTAGGACTTAGGCGTGCACAACCTCTGTTAGGTTCCTGGGCATGTCTGATTATACAAAAATACATGTGAGATGGAAACTTTTCTAATCAATTCACCCACTGAAAATAGATACCATTCATCCACTAATTATGTGCAGGAAACAAACATTCTATCTATTGCATGGAAAGCCTACAAGTTACAGTAGGACAAAGGGTATCAAGCAATTCAGCCCCCCAAAAAATTCAACATTTGCAACCTCGTCAAATGCTTAGCTGTTAGATAGAATACTGGTTGGTTACTTACGATCTAGAAGACCCCTTTTGTTAATAACTTCTTTATGGACCAGAAGACGCAAGTAGAAGCACTGAGATGGATGAAGCTAAGACTTGGATGAAGGTTCAGCTCGTATTTTGTGAAACTTTCTTCAATATAAACACGTATCTGAAGTCGGATGAAGGTTCAGGTCTAGTAGATATGTTTGATTTATTCCTTGAATGATGGTCTGTATCGTCTCTTTCGTACCAATGATCTCACAACAATGGAGCAGGTTTCCAATGAATGATTTTCTATATTACCTCTTTTGCAACCGAATCGATGAATAAGGATAATGAACCTATAAATGCAGTAGCTAAGGTAAACCTTTAAAATGCAGCAGCTAAGGCAAACCTTTAAATGCAGTAACCAAGGCAAAGCATCTTGCACGTGCAGTCAGTAGCTAAGAACAAAGGTGAAACTACAACTGGAGATATTGCAACTAATATTTTGCCAATGGACTTGAAATAGACAACAAGGACAGTTTAACACAATTGTTAATTTGTGGTACAGTTCATTGAAGTTATTTACATCTGAAACAGCTCAAGAAACTGAGCCCAATGCTCAATTCTCTGTTTGTCCCAGACCATGGTTAAAGAGAAGGAATAAAGCATCAGTGTACAGTTCTCGCTGTAAATCCCTTTTCTGAACATGTTTTCCTCAATTGATTTAATTCATTTGAATCACTTGTACTTAGATCTTAAATCATATATACAGACTCTACTTATTTTTATGCTGTAGTTCATTTGACTTATTTGCATCTGAAACAGCTCCAGAAACTGAGCTCAATGCTCAATCCTGGTCGGTAGTCCAAGACCATTAGGATTTAGGAGTTTCTTTTATCGACAACTTCAAAGGATTCAAAGGAATATAGACACAAGATAATATACTAATAGTTAACTGTAAAATAAGTAGACTCTGGAACTGAATACAGACACAGGTATAAAGACGCAAAGCTAAAAGCAGGGAAAAAGAGGCGATGGTGGTAGCGGCTTAAGATAGGGCATCTCCAAAATTACAGGAATCACTCAGTCACTCCACCAGATTGACCATCAATTGAAAAAAGACAAGTATTCCAACATATTGTAAAGCTGGAAAAGCAGTATAAATATATATAAAAAAACAGCAGGCAGATATGAGGATTTCATCGTGCAAATGACTGAACGTGTACTGAGCGGATGGTCTTCAATATTGGTGAGGCAACAGCTAGGCGTCCAGTTAACCCATAAGGTAAACAGACACATGTATAATCAAAATAGTTAACTGATCACTGTGCAATTTTTATTCCATCGAACTGTAAGCTAAATTAACTGAATCCAAATAGATAACAGATCAAGGGGGCCTTGGTGTTCACCTTTCACTGCAGCCGCTTGGTGTTCGGACCAGATGGAGAGTGCCTTGGCATTCACCTTTCACTGTAGCCACTCGGTGTCTGGACGACGCATTGGTGAGGCGAGTACGGGGCTGTCAGTGCCGCAGCCGGTGAGGCTTTGTACTGGCCTGATCGAGGCTTCTTCCTGCTGGTGGATAAGTAATACGGCGGAGGAGGTGTGGCTCCAGTGGTAGACCTAGGATTTGAACCCAGGGTACGCCTAGCAAGAAATATAAAATGCAATACATATACGTAATTCGGTAGATAGTTGGATATACAACTACAAGATAATTTAAATCGTTCGATATACAAGTAGAAAATAACAAAATAATAATAATATGTTTAAAAGTCTTATATAATACTTTAAATTCAAAACTTGCAAAAACAAAAATATATATTGTTCTTCATGCTTCAACTTCCTGACAACAAACAGACAAGCAGACAGCCTGTTCGTTTCGCTGTGGCTTGTCGTAAACGATCGTAAATTTCCAGCTGGAACAGTATTTTTCTCTCAAACAAACCAGCCAGCAGTACTTCTTCACGAACCAGCAACGATACGAACCAGCCAACCGAATAGGTTGAGAAAATGGCACATCAGACCCACTTAACTGCAATGTTAAATCACAAATTAGGATTTGATTTCATCCTAAGCTATGCAAATGAGCAAACCACTGGCCATTAAAATATAGAAACACACACCTATTTCACAAATGCACAATCCCTAAGCACAATTTCACAATCCCTAATCCTAAAGGGAAGCAGACTCTTAGTGACTCACCAGGGGGCAGGGGCAGGGGCTAGCGGCCAGCCGCCAGGAGGCGCTCCTGTGGAGGCGCGTCGGAGTCGTGGGGCGCCGTGCGGGGGCAGCTCAGTTGCTGCGGGCCGGCTGGAGCCTGGACGGCTGGAGCTGAGGGCGGTTGCAGGGCATTGGGAAGACGGAGATCGGGGTTAGCAGGGCCTGGGCGGGTCCGTAGCTGTCGGCGGCTCGTCGTCTTCGCGTGGCGGTGGCTGGCGGCGCGCCTCGCTCGGGAGTCGGCGCTGTGCTGTTGGGCCTTCGGGGGGGAGACGAGGAACGGGCACAATATCGACGCTTCTGAAAAGCTGTTTGGGCTGTGTTTTCAAATACCTGGCACGTTGATCAACCGGTGATCTCTAGTTATCGCATAGGCACAGTTCATCTAAACGGTCGTTTCAGCGGATTAATCGGCCTGTTCGTTTAGCCATGGCTTATCGTAAATGATCGTAAATTTTCAGTCGGAACAATATTTTTCTCTCACATAGCCAGCAGTATTTCTTCATGAACCAGCAACGATACGGACCAACTAACCGAACAGGCTGAATTTTTCTAGAGAAAACTTGGTAATCTAGATTAAGTCATCTCATTTTTTAAGTTTATATTTTAGGACTTAAGTATGCTATTCTTTCGATAATGGAAAATGCTAGCGCACGGATGTCCGCTGCGGATGTTTTCCATCGGACGCCCGCCCGCACGCCTGAGAAGTCTGCCCCGACACCTGACCACCCCTATCCGCGCACCCCGTTCCATCCCCATCTGTTCGCCCCCGCCCCCACATGTGCATCCCTGCCCCGTCAAGCCCCCGACCACTGGCCCTCAGCGCGCTGCACGCCACGTCCGCCAGACACCAGCTCGCTGCACCCCTATTCTCCGGCACCCCTGACTCTTCGAACAACAGGAAACACGTGTAACATGAAACAGTTGAATGCAACGTATGTGTGAAACCATATGCAACATTCAAATAGAACACTTGCAACTTGCATCATGAAAACAGTTGCTGCAACATAAGACTAAAACAGATGAAACATTTTGGAACATACTATTGCAACATATGTGTGTGAAAGCATCTAGGCCTCTAATTGGGTTTCGGTGATTAATGACAATATATGATTACTATGACTAACGTGTGTTTTACAGAGGCAATTAAGTTAGGTCATGGTAATAAAGATCGATTGGACTATCATGGTGGTCATGCCCCTACGATGTAAATCGTTTTGGTTTTCAAAGGATGAACGACAAGGTTAAGGATGAACTAGTTTTAAGTGTCGATTGGAGTTGAAGAGACACTTAGAGTAGTTTAGGACTTTATTTTTCCTTTGGCCATACTATTAAGGGGGTATGGATGGGTAGCTTGACCTAGGTGAGTCTAGTGAGTTAGGTGTGGTGCATACTTGCTAAATCTAGCACTAGGTAGCTCCAAAATAGCCCTTAGATCCAATGAAGCAAACTTCATTCACGTACGTTCGAAAGTTGGAAGTGAATGGAGGGTCAAATACATGATCGGACGCTGGCTCCGGTGTGATCGGACGCTGGCTCAAGGTCCGGTCAGTTCATTTGACCAAGGTGTTTTCGTCTGGTGCGACCGGACGCTGAGAGGTCAAGTGACTGAACGCTGAGGACCAGCGTCCGGTCGACTCCAGTAAGGTTCCAGAGAGGGAAAATCTCAACTGGATGCTGGCCAGTGTCCGGTCACACTGTAAACACTGGAGTTCGGAGTGAACTGACCAGCGCGTCCGATCAACATGACCGAAGCGTCCGGTCACCCCGCAGAGGCACATAATGGTTCATTTTTCAGTCCATGTTATAAATACTTCCTCCATTCGTGTGTAGGGGGACTTTTGCTCATTCCAACAGCTGAGAAACACATTTGAGAGTGCCAAGAAAAACAAGGTCCTAGTGAGGTGATTGAGATTTGAGAATCCCAAAGAGAGCCCTCATTAGTGAGATCAAGAGTAGCAAAGTGTGCATCCACCCTTCTCATTAGGCTTGTCATGGTCAAGTGAGAGTTCGTGCTTGTTACTCTTGGTGATCGCCATCACCTAGACGGCTCGGTGGTGATTGAGAGATTGGTGATCATCTGGCGGTGCTTGTAGATGACCCAACTTAAGTTGTGAGCGGTTGTGGGTGATTCACCGCGACGGAGTATCGAAGAATCAACCCGTAGAGAGCACTTGATCCTTGCGCGGATCAAGGGGAGCTACACCCTTGCGTTGGTGCTCCAACGAGGACTAGTGGGGAGTGGCGACTCTCCGATACCTCGGTAAAATATCGCCTCGTTTCTCCTTCTCTCTTTACTTTGAGTATTTACTTTGAGCAATTCAATTCTTGTCATTTACATTCTTATAATTGTCATGCTAGAGTAGGATTGGAACTTAGGATGCTAAACTTTTATGCGTTAGATCAATAGAAACACTTTCTAAGCACAAGGGGTTAATTGGGCTTACCATAGAGTTTAATTATTGAAAGAAATTTAGAATTAGCCTAATTCACCCTCCTCTTGGACATCTTGATCCTTTCAATTGGTATCGGAGCCTCGTGCTCACGTATTTAGGCTTCACCGCCTAGAGAAAGATGTCTCATGGGGATGGACCTCCTCCTATCTTTGAGGGGGATGATTTTCCATGTTGAAAAATTCGTATGGAGGCGTACTTAGAAGCTCTAGATGTTGGAATACTTAGAGCCGCCTCACAAGGCTTCCCAAAATCTCGGGATGCTACTAACCTACAAGGCGATGAGTTGAATTATGAAAAATGGAATGCAAAGGCTAGAAACACTATATTTAGAGGCCTTTGTAAAGATGTGTTTAACCAGGTGAGGAACCACAAAGATGCCCATGCACTATGGTCGGACGTTTGTGCGCTCCATGAGGGAACAAAGAGTGAGAGTGAGGAATGTTATCATCTTATCATGAAAAAGCTTAACTCTTTTGAAATACTTCCTAAAGAATGTGCTAATGAAATGTATTCATATTTGAATGGTCTTATAGAGGAAGTCAATGGGCTTGGATTAACTCAAATGCAACCATCTGATGTTGTAAGAAAGATCTTGAGTGTCCTCCCCATTGATAAATATGGGCATATTGTGACCGTGCTTCATCAAGGTGATCTTTTCACCGCTACACGGACACAAATCTTGGGAAAGATCAATGCTTATAAGATGTACATACACATCACACCTCAAGATGGCTCATTCTCTAACAAGAAGAAAGAAAAGGACTTAGCATTCAAAGCTAGTCAAGAGAAGGGCAAAGCAAGGCTTGAGTATAAGAGCTCAAGTGATAATGAAGTTGATGATGCAAGCCTTGCTCTCATGGTGAGAAAAACCGCCAAAATGCTAAAGAAGCTCAACAAGAGTGGCATCAAGTTTAATGGCAAGAAGAAGAAGTTCTTCACTAGCTCTAGAAGGAAGCCAATCTACGAGATGGATTGCTACAATTGTGGAGAAGTTGGTCATCTAGCTCACCAATGCACAAAGCCCAAGAAAGACAAGTTCAAGAACAAGAGCAAGGGCAAGAAAGATAACTCAAGTGATGAAGATGAGAAGAAGAAAGACAAGCCATACAAGAAGAGAGATGGCAAGAAGAAGGACTTCCACAAGAAGAAGAAGAGTGAAAAGGCATACATCGTCGGTGATTGGCTCATGTACATTGATTCATCTAGTGGCTCATCCGATGATGATAGTGACAATGAGAAGGTGTCCGCCATTGTTATTGACTCTTCATCATCTTCACCACCACCATTGCCATCATGCTCTACACACCTATGCCTTATGGCCAAAGGTGAATGCAAGGTATCAAATGATGATGAGAGTAGTGGTGATGAACATGCTAGTAATGATGATAGCGATAGTGATGATGATGAATATGAATCACCTTCTTATGATGATCTTGTTAAATTGCTAAATAAATACTCCAAGATCATTATAAAGACTAGAGCTAAGAATGATAAGCTAGAAGCTAAAAATGATTCTATTTTAGCTAAATGTGATATAGCCAAAAAGGCTAGTGTTGAGCTTAGAGAAGCAAATGATGCTATATCATCCAAACTCAAGGAGCTCAAATCTTCTAAGAAAGAGCTTAGAGAAAAACATGATAAACTTGAGAGGATACACAATGAGCTCATGACTAGCCATAACAAGCTAAAAGAAGAATATACAACTCTTAAGATTAATCATGATAACCTTGTTATTGCTCAAGAATATTTATCCAATGAGCCACACGATGCTACTAATAATGTTGTTAAGATTGATATAGCTACATCATGTGATAATTTGATCATTGAGAGCATTGAGCAAAGTTCTAGTAGCAATGGCAAGCAAGTGGTTGAGGCCGATGATTATGATGAGTTTGTCAAGCTCAAGAATGACAATGAAAAGCTCAAGAAAGATCTTGAAGAGATCAAAGGTCACAACACTATTGTGCTAGAAACTCTTGATCATGATAGTGAATTGATGCTTGGGAATGAGAAGCTCAAAGAAGAAAACAAGAAGCTCAAGGAAGAGAAAAAAATGATGCTCTTAAGGAAGAGAACAAGAAGCTTAAGTTAGAGAAAGAGCATCTCAAGATTAGATTGAGCAAGTTCACTAGAGGCAAGTATCTTCAAAGTGAGCTACTAATGAACACCATCATGAAGATAAATAGAAGTGGCATTGGGTACATGGCAAATAAAGAGAAGAAAGCTCAAGCCCAACAACATAAGCCAAAGCCAAAGAAATGTTTTGAGTGTGGATAAGAAGGCCACTTTGCTCATGAGTGCCAAACTCCACCACCATAACCCTTGCCTAAGCATGCTAGACCTTTTGCCTTCAATGCTCACTACATGCTTAGAAAGGATTCTAGTGGAAAGATGAAAGTCATGTTCTTAGGACCTCCAAATAAGAATAGGCCTAAGAAAATTTGAGTTGCAAAGTCACTTATTGAGAAGGTGAAGAGCCCTCAACAAGTTTGGGTTCCTAAAGCTTGATCTCTTATGTGTAGGTGAACTACAAGACCGGTGAAAGTCATTGGGTTATTGATAGTGGTTGCACACAACATATGACCAGTGATCCTCGTATGTTCACCTGACTAGATGAAGAAGTAGATGGACAAGAAAGAATCACATTTGGAGATAACTCAAGGGGCAAGGTTAAAGGATTGGGCAAAGTGGCAATATCAAATGATCATTCTATCTCAAATGTGCTATATGTTGCTTCTTTGAGTTTCAACTTGCTATCCATTGGACAATTATGTGATCTTGGCTTCCAATGCTTGTTCACTGAGAAGGAAGTTGTTGTATTTAAGAAGGATGATGATCAAGTGATATTCAAAGGATTTAGATACAACAACCTATATTTAGTGGATTTCACCTCTGAAGATGCAAATTTGAAGACTTGTCTATTCACCAAAACAACACTTGGGTGGCTATGGCATAGAAAACTTGCTCATATTGGAATGAGCTCACTCAAGAAGCTAATGAAGAATGATTTGGTGAGAGGGTTGAAGGATGTGAAGTTTGAGAAGGATAAGCTTTGTAGTGCATGTCAAGCCGGCAAGCAAGTTGCAAATACTCATCCAACCAAAGCTTTCATATCAACCACAAGAGTGCTAGAACTCCTTCACATGGATTTATTTGGGCCAACAACATACAAGAGTTTGGGAGGAAATCTTTATTGTCTTGTGATTGTTGATGACTATTCAAGATATACATGGGTATTCTTCCTTCATGACAAATCCGAAGTTGCATCTTGCTTCAAGAAGTTTGCCAAGAGAGCACAAAATGAGTTTGAAGTGAAGCTCAAGAAGATAAGAAGTGACAATGGGAAGGAATTTGACAACACAAACATAGAAGCGTATTGTGATAAAGTTGGGATCAAGCATGAGGTCTCCACAACATATACTCCTCAACAAAATAGTGTAGTTGAGAGGAAGAACCGAACATTGATCACTATTGCAAGAACAATGCTAGATGAGTACAACACCCCCGAAGCTCTATGGGCGGAAGCTATCAATACCGCATGCTATGTATCCAACCACCTATTCCTTCAAAAGTTCCTTGGTAAGACACCTTATAAGTTGCTCAATGGAAAAAAGCCGGACATCTCCTTCTTTAGGGTGTTTGGTTGCAAATGCTACATCTACAAGAAGCAGCAACACCTAGGGAAGTTTCAAAGACATTGTGATATTGGTTTTCTTGTTGGTTACTAATCAAAGTCCAAAGCATATAGAGTATTTAATCATGCCACCGGCTTGGTTGAAGAAACATATGATGTGGAATTTGATGAATCTAACGGCTCTCAAGGAGCACATGAGAATCTTGATGATGTAGGTGGTGAACCTTTGAGGGAGGCTATGAAGAACATTCTGGTTGGAGACATCAAGCCTAAAGATGATGAAGATGATGTACAAGTGATTGATCCACCTTCTTCATCAAGTGTGCCACAAGATAATGATAAAGATGGGAGAGTAGAAAATGAAGACACCCATGTCTCTGTCCACAACCTACTCCTCAAGTGGTCAATAGAAGAAATACACCTCTACTATAAGATCATCCACAAGATCTCATCATTGGGAGTCCATCAAAGGGTGTAATGACTCGCTCACAAAAACTTGCTTCATTTATTGCTCATCACTCTTTTGTCTCTTGCTATGAGCCTACCAAGGTAGAAGAAGCTCTTCAAGATCCGGATTGGATAAATGCCATGCATGAAGAGTTGAACAACTTCACCCGCAATGAAGTTTGGACTCTTGAAGAGCGACCAAAAGGTGCAAGAGTTATTGGAACAAAATGGGTGTTCCGCAACAAGCAAGATGATCAAGGCGTAGTTGTGAGGAACAAGGCAAGACTAGTTGCAAAGGGGTTCTCTCAAGTTGAAGGATTGGATTTTGGAGAGACCTTTGCACCGGTTACAAGACTAGAAGCCATTCGTATCCTCCTTGCATATGCATCACATCATGAAATGAAACTATATCAAATGGATGTGAAAAGTGCATTTTTAAATGGCTTTATTAATGAACTAGTCTATGTTGATCAACCTCCCGGGTTTGAAGCCTCTAGATATCCTAATCATGTTTATAGGTTGTCCAAGGCATTATATGGGCTTAAGCAAGCCCCAAGATCTTGGTATGAGCGCCTTCAGGACTTCCTTATTGAGAAGGGCTTCACCATCGGGAAGGTCGACACCACACTATCCACCAAGAAGCTTGATGGGCACATCTTCATTTGTCAAGTGTATGTTGATGATATCATCTTTGGATCATCAAATGAAGATTCTTGTAAAGAGTTTGGTAAATTAATGTCCAAGGAGTTCGAGATGTCAATGATTGGAGAGCTTACATTCTTTCTTAGTTTTCAAATCAAACAAATGAGAGAAGAGATTTTCATCTCTCAAGAGAAATACATAAATGATCTTCTCAAGAGATTCAAGATGGATGAATGTAAGCCAATCAAGACACCAATGCCAACTAATGGACATCTCAACCTAGATGAGGGAGGTAACACGGTTGATCAAACTATCTACCGCTCTATGATTGGTAGCTTGTTATACCTAACCGCATCTAGGTCCGACAACATGTTTAGTGTGTGTATGTGTGCAAGATTTTAAGCTAATCTTAAGGAAACTCATTTAATTGCCATAAAAAGAATCCTTAGATATCTTAAACACACACCAAGCATTGGCCTTTGGTATCCTAAAGGAGCTATATTTGAGTTAGTTGGCTATTTCAATTCGGATTATGCTGGTTGCAAAGTTGATAGAAAAAACACATCCGGAGGGTGCCATTTGCTTGGTAGATCACTTGTGTCTTGGTTCTCCAAGAAGCAAAATAGTATGGCTTTGTCCACCACCGAAGCAGAATATATTGCCGTGGGTGCTTGTTGTGCACAGATACTTTACATGAAACAAACTTTTCTAGACTATGGGGTAGTTCTAGATAAAGTACCTCTTTTGTGCGACAATGAAAGTGCGGTAAAACTTGCAAATAATCCGGTTCAACACTCTCGCACCAAGCACATAGATATTCGCCATTGCTTTCTTAGAGATCATGTTGCTAAAATGATATATCATTAGAAGGTGTAAGGACCAAGGATCAATTGGTGAATATCTTCACTAAACCGCTAGATGAGGCAATATTTTGTCGATTGCGGAATGAGCTCAATGTTCTTCAAGTATTGCATTGCATGTGCATGAATGCTGTTTTATCGTTTATCTTCAATTATCCTCTTATTGCCTATTTTCATAAAAAGAATAATAGCCTAAGGCAAAATATTTTTGAAAAACATGAGGGTTTGAGAGAGGTCACTCACATAAGTCTCAATTGGTGTTTATTTGGATCTTATTGGAGTTGGGACTTGATTGGGAACAGGCAACACGAAGGATTTTGAAGATTCGCTGGAAAAGGAGTGATCGGACGTTGCACCGGACTCTGATGTCCAGCGTCTAGTCAGTTCACAGGAGGTGAACTTGCTGTGAAGGAGTGACCGGATGCTGGAACAGTGTTCTCCCAGTGCCTGGTCAGAAGGCGATCCAGCGTTCGGTCGATCGAAGACGAAGGAGACAACTTACACCAGACTCTGGCTACGTCCGATCGGTGTACACCGGACGCATCCGATCATGATTCCAGGGGATTTGGACCTCTCTGGAATTGATCGGACGCTGGGTGGCAGTGTCCGATCGTTGCCACCGGAGCGTCCGGTCAGTAGAAAACCTATAGGACCCGGATTCTTTCTCCTTTTCCTTTTCTACTCCGTGGGGGACCCCCATATAAGCCACGCGTCGCTTGACCTATTCCCGTACCACGCGTCGACATCGCTGTCCCAAGCTGTATCACCACCGTGCCTCCACGCGCCACCGCTCGCGGTCGCCACACACCGTCGTGCCTCCGCGCGTCGCCGCTCGCGCTCGCCGCCACCACCGTGCCATGCGTTCGCACGCCACCACTCACGCTCGTCGTGCCTCCATGCGCCGCCACTCGCGCTCGCCACGCACTGTCACGACTCCACACCTCTGCGCCTACGCACCGCCACCCATACTCAGTCACGTCTGAGCCACCACCACCGCCGCCGCCGCCGTGCCCTGCTCCCCGCGCCAGCGCTGCTGTCTTGCAGCCGCACCCTACTCCCTCACGCTAGCGCTGCCGTCTCACCGCCGTGCCCTGCTCCCGCGCCACTACCGCCCGTGCGCCCGCAGTTGTCTAGCACCACTGAGCAAGCCCATGGCCTAGCATCACCAAGTCCCTGCCCTAACGCCGTCGGTGTCCTAGCCACTGCTCACCGTGCCTATTCATCATAGTGCATCGCCAATCCACACCACTGCAAACCCTAGCCGACCAGTGGTTCCCCGCGTGTCGCTTCTTTTTTCTTCTTCAGATCATCGGTTCGTCAGGTAGCAAGCCCTTGGTTTCTATTTCATACCTAATTGCTTGCTTTCTTGGGGTTTCGTATCTCTAGATGAATAATTAAGATTATCTGTATATCCTCTATTCTATCGTGCAGCGAGTCGATGCCGTTGAGGTCATACTTATAGTTGTCAGTCAACTCGGGGTCAAGCTCGCGAGTACGGATCAAGGCCAAGCCTCGGAAGTGATAGTTGGTAGTTGTTTCTTTTTAGTAGCAGTTGCTCTTTTTAGATCCAACCAATGGTTCACATCAAGAATGTTGGAGGTGGTCCCGGAGATTAGGATCCGAGGCATCTGCCTCGTTTGCCTATAGATCCAAAAGGCAAGGCGACAAAGAAGCTGGCAACAAAGAAGCACAAGTATCCAGATGCAGATACAGCTAGAGCAGCCATAGTTGCAGAGGCCATAGAGCATGCCGAGAGAGGAGGTGTTCATAGTGGTGTAGTTATTGCAGATTAGTAGCTTCCACCAGCGACAGTAGAAGCACTTGAGCAGGTTGAGCACCGTCATGGTGGTCCAGCTAGGACTGTCATGGTAGCAGGATGGCGAGTTGTCTTGGATGAGAGTCAGCCTTAGGGGGAGCCACAGGCAGCAGAGCAGACTCAGGAGGGATAACAGGCCGAGGAGACAGAGTAGGCACCTCAGCCATAGCTTCACTGCTCTGGTCGTACTTGTGCTCCAGTCACACCAAGGGTAGATACACAGTGGAGGGGTTCTCGTCCACCACCCAGACCATAGGGTCCGCCTCTAGTGACTCATCTAGATCTGAGGGCCGCCATGGCCAAGCAGGTGCAGCAGCTCAGACTTATGGAGTTTGAGCAGTGGTTTCTGCTGAGGCGAGATGAGCGTGCATCAGAGGGCTTCTACACACCACTGCAGGAGGATTTCTACAATGCATATCTTAACAGTGGAGCTGTTTTCAGATCTCAGAGTGTGTGTAACATAGAGTCTATTGTTGCAGTAGTTGGAGAGCACATTTGCCCCTACCTTTCTTACCTGCCAGGGCTGACAGATTTACTTGGACGGACATAATTGTATGTTCCATCTTGGGTTCATCAGTTCTATGCTTCTCTCTGGATTGACCCGCAACACAGATTCATACATTTCGCATTTAGTGGCAGAGATTATAGGCTAACGAGCACTAGGGTCAGAGAGATACTCTAGCTTTAGGAGCAGCCCGTCCGGCTACATGAGGTTTGCTATGGATAGACAGTGCCCCCAGATGTCCTCATGGCGGGATGGTGCCCCCTATAGATCTAGTCTGCCATTGCTTCACAGAGTCATTCAGCGAGGGGTCTAGCATGACACCCAGTGATCTTACTCCCACTACTAGAGCACTTGATGCCATTATGAGGAGGACACTGCTTCTGAGGATGGGGTATCACGAGGGTTTGACTCGCATACAGTTGTGGCTACTGAACTGTCTGATGCAGCAGACAGTGTTTGATATTTGAGATATCCTTCTATCAGAGATGGAGGACACTATTGTTGAGGGGTTCAGAGGTCACCAACAGTTGCCCTATGCCCACTGGATCACATTTCTTATTCACAGGGCAGTTACTATGAGGCCGCCTGAGATGCTAGCTGAGTACATTGGTGCTACGACAGAGTTCCCTGCATATAACCTAACTCAGATGATCCATCATAGTACACCGACTGCACCTAGCCAGCCACACCATCGTCCAGAGGTGCCAGAGACTACAGCCCAATAGGATGCTACTATTAGGGGCATAGCAGCTATAGAGGAGGAGTAGTTGGATGCTCAGCAGGAGGGGATGGTTGCGAGCGACCCTAGTGATAGCTTAGATGAGGACTACCGCGAGATACCTCAGATGCCTCCTCGATGACATGACCATGAGGCCAGTAGCTCTAGTTCAGCTCCACCTGCACTGTAGATAGACCCTGCTCTACTTGCCATACTTGAGTGGATGAGGCAGGATCAGGTTCGCTAAGCTCAGGAGACCGCCGCCACGTTTGCATAGTTCCAGACTCGATAGGATGAGTTTTAGTGGTAGCAGCAGGCCATACAGCAGCAGCAGTAGGCCATGCATTAGTAGCAGCTCCTCTTGCAGTAGCAGCTCCTTGGATTTATGCAGCATGTAGTGATAGCTATTGAGGTTTCACCGCCATAGCCTTCACCCTAGCTTGGTTAGTCTGCCACCACTTCTATGACTCCAGCGTTATAGCCTAGTGGGCTTCAGAGTCAGGGACAACCACCAGCATAGTTTGCTTCACCTACAGAGCATATGTCCCAGTGGTTTGCTTTGCCTATGTTAGCCCTACAGTTCACACCTCTCCAGACGGGCTTCACACCGGCTCAGACTTCCTCGCTGCTAGTGCCAGAGACTATAGTGTCTAGGAGCCTTGGTGCATCC